>NC_068428.1:32896684-33151684 GCF_023373465.1 Oncorhynchus keta
TATTAAAGCGACTATGCATCGATGATAACAGAGAGTAGCAGCAGCATAAAATAGTGGGTGGGGTGGAATTGCAAATCGTCTGGGTAGCCATTTGATTAGATATTCAGGAGTCTTATGGCTTGGGGGTAGAAGCTGTTTGGAAGCCTCTTGGACCTAGACTTGGCACTCCGGTACTGCTTGCCGTGCAGTAGCAGAGAGAACAGTCTATGACTAGGATGGCTGGATTCTTTGAACATTTTTAGGGCCTTCCTCTGACACTGACTGGTATAGAGGTCCTGGATGGCAGGAAGCTTGGCTCCGGTAATTTACTGGGCCGTATGCACTACCCTCTGTAGTGCCTTACGGTCAGATTCCAAGCAATTGCCATACCAGGCGTTGATGCAACTGGTCAGAAACTGGTTCAGCTGTAGAACCTTTTAAACGTCTGGTGACCCATGCCAAATCTTTTCAGTCTCCTGAGGGGGAAAAGGTTTCGTCATGCCCTCTTCACAACTGTGTTGGTGTGTTTGGACCATGATAGTTTGTTGGTGATGTGGACACCAAGGAACTTGAAACTCTCGACCCGCTCCTCTACAGCCCCGTTGATGTTAATCGGGGCATGTTTGGCCTTCCGTTTCCTGTTTTCCACAATCAGCTCCTTAGTCTTGCTCACATTGAGGAAGAGGTTGTTGTCCTGGAACCACACTGCCAGGTCTCCAACCACCTACCTATAGGTTGTCTCATCGTTGTCGGTGTTCAGGCCTACCACTGTTGTGTCGTCAGCAAACTTATTGATGGTGTTGGAGTCGTGTTTGCCCACGCAGTCGTGGGTGAAGAGGGAGAACAGGGGACTAAGTACACAATCCTGAGGGGCCCCAGTGTTGAGGATCAGCGTGGCAGACGTGTTGTTGCCTACCCTTACCACCTGGGGGCCGCCATTCAGGAAGTCCAGGATCCAGTTGCAGAGGGAGGTGTTTAGTCCCTGGGTCCTTAGCTTAGTGATGAGCTTTGTGGGGACTGTGGTGTTGAACGCTGAGCTGTTGTCAATTGTTACTTTCCCCAGTTTCTGTGTTGTCGTGGGTTTGTATGTGTGTGTGTATTTCAGGACATGGAATTGGATTCCTGGATTCCTCAAGCAGCTGATTGGTCGGCCCCATTGATGATAGGAGCTCTGTACCCTCCCTCTCGTCAGGGGAAACAGCTGTCTTCAATTACCAACTCCTTCTACAGCTGAATAAAGCCAGTGTTCCTTTGTCAGGAGTAGAGAGTTTCTTTGATGTCCTGTGTTGGTTGTTAGTCTGTGAAAGGTTTGTTTAAAGTATTTTGTAGCTGCTACTCCTGAGGTATGTGTATGTCAATAGGACTTGTGTTTTTGATTATTGAAATTGCTCACTTTAAGTTAGTAATTATTCTGTTTCATTTGTTCCCAGGGGGAAGGGGGACGCACCTTGGGAGTGTTTAGGCAAGAGGCCTACGGGCATGCATAATCTGTAGTATTTACTGTCTATGCACACGAGGTAAGTCCTGGGCCCGACCACCCCCTGTATTTTGGTTAGCGCGTCAGGAGGTGCTAAAATATTAGATACGTTGTGGGTAGGCAGGTAAGGTAGGAGAGGGGACTCTTTAACTTGAACTTTCTTTGCTTTGGTTCCATGCAGCCAATTTTCCCCACATTACCGTGATAATACATTTTAGAATAAGGCTGTAACGTAACAATGTGGGAAAAGTCAAGGGGTCTGACTACTATTTCAAATGCACTGTAAAGTGAACAACAACAGAAATACACCTATTTCACTTTTGCATGTAAAACCAGAATCACTACTGCCTGTTTAGATTACCAAAGTAAATATTTTTAGACGTAGCCACGCTAGTGCATCGGTGATACAAGTTACAGGGGAAACGCACCAAGCACAGATGTGACAAGAGAAAACGAATGATCTAACTGGGGATAGCATAATGTCACAAGCATGATGAGCTTACCAGTAACTTTAGTTAGACTTAATTATCAAGCTAGTTACCGGTATGCTAGCTTGCCGGTAGCTAGAGTGCGCTAGCTTGCATCTAACGGCAGGGAAACAAAAACCTTCATCGGGAACAGAGTCATGTTTTTTTACCAGATCTAGCTAGTGTATCTTCTGTCCTTCGACTGTTGATGGAGGTCCGGTTCAGGTCCCAGGCTACCAATGGCTGTCTTGATTATTTAAGTTAATTACAATTGTCTGTGTAGCGCCATCTGTCAGTACCTGATAGAGCAGAGCCAGAAAACATGGGTCGAACACCCAGAGCTGCTGATGGTAGAGCAGTATGTACTGTAACTGAACTGCTTGTTTTGAACAATATATTTTTGAAACAGTAAAATGTACACAAATGAACCCCACTCTTATGGACATGATAAACATAATCCTTGAATTATATATGTGTATATATATATATATATTGTAAAAATAATACGTTTATGAAAATATATATTTGTTTTTTTGGAGCAATCACTTCCCTAAGACCCTAATGGACGGGCTGTCACTGATTTATATTTTCAGCTTTTAACCCAATGCCCAGACTCACATTTGCCATTTAGTCCATCAACTATAAGGCAGACTTAGCCCTGCAACTCTGAAAGGAGATGTCAACTGTCAACTCCTATTGAGGAGAAAGGTACATCTAATGATGTGTAGAGCCTGAATGAGTTTTCAAATTGGTCTGCTTTTGAAAAATATCACCAAGAGGCTTTGAGGACAAATATTTCCCACTAGGTCATTGAGTCTCAACCTTTTCCTTGAGCTAAAATAAAGAGAGCAAAGGTTCAGTGGTTATTATATTCTCAGCGGTGGATAAGCCACAGTGTCTTTTAAAGTGGGAAAGAGAAATTGAAGGAAAAAAAGCATCTCTTTCACATTTCTCTCTCTGTTTTACCCTTACAGTAAAAACGGATCATAACACATTTTTCATACCTTTAATGTCTTATTCATCAAGACGCTTCTGTCACATACATGTGTTTGATCTTCTCTGTATAAACTAGGAAAAGGTCAGCTATTATGAGCTGGGAATCATCCATAGGATCTACGTTTCTGATCCAGCTAAACTCATGGTCTAGTCCCTCAAACTCAACTCTGGACATCGAAACCAGTTCCAATACATTTTGACATTGTATTGGGGACTGATTTAAACCAGGAGCACCAGGTGGGTGCATTACAAAGTGAAAACAGGATTTTAGACATTTTTGCAAATGTATTAAAAATAAAAAAACAAATACCTTATTTAATATAAATATTCAGACACTTTGCTATGCAACTCCAAATTGAGCTCAGGTGCATCCTGTTTCCGTTGATCATCTTTCAGATGTTTCTACAAGTTGATTGGAGTCCACCTGTGGTAAATTCAATTGATTGGATTTGATTTGGATAGGCACACACATGTCTATATAAGGTCCCACAACTGACAAGGCATGTCAGAGTAAAAACCAAGCAATGAGGTGGAAGAAATTAACTGTAGAGCTCTGAGACAGAATTGTGTCGAGGCACAGATCTGGGGAAGGGTACCACAAAATATCTGCAGGGTTGAAGGTCCCCAAGAACACAGTGGTCTCCATCATTCTTAAATGGAAGAAGTTTGGAACCTCCAAGACTATAACTAGAGCTGTCCGCCCGGCCAAACTGAGATATCGGGGAGAAGGGCCTTGGTCAGGGAGGTGACCAAGAACCTGATTGTCAATCTGACAGAGCTCCAGAGTTCCTCTGTGGAGATGAGCGAACCTTCCAGAAGGACAACCATCTCGGCAGCACTACACCAATCAGGCCTTTGTGGTAGAGTGGCCAGACAGAAGCCACTCTTCAGTAAAAGGTTCACCTTTCAACAAGTTTAATACATTTTAGAATAAGGCTGTAACGTTACAAAGTGGGAAAAGGTAAGGGGTCTGAATACTTGTCGAATACACAGTACCTCATTGGTATGGAGGACAGTCTACACATTCCCCAGGGATGAACTCATTGTGAACAACCCTAAGCACACAGCCAACACAATGCAGGAGTAGCTTCGGGACAAGTCTCTGAATATCCTTGAGTGGCCCAGCCAGGACCCGGACTTGAACCCGATCGAACATCTCTGGGGAGACCTAAAAATAGCTGTGCAGCAACGCTCCCCATCCAACCTGACAGAGCTTGAGAGGATCTGCAGAGAGGAATGGTAGAAAATCAAATCAAATCAAATCAAATCAAATTTATTTATATAGCCCTTCGTACATCAGCTGATATCTCAAAGTGCTGTACAGAAACCCAGCCTAAAACCCCAAACAGCAAACAATGCAGGTGTAAAAGCACGGTGGCTAGGAAAAACTCCCTAGAAAGGCCAAAACCTAGGAAGAAACCTAGAGAGGAACCGGGCTATGTGGGGTGGCCAGTCCTCTTCTGGCTGTGCCGGGTAGAGATTATAACAGAACATGACCAAGATGTTCAAATGTTCATAAATGACCAGCATGGTCGAATAATAATAAGGCAGAACAGTTGAAACTGCAGCAGCAGCACAGTCAGGTGGACTGGGGACAGCAAGGAGCCTTCATGTCAGGTAGTCCTGGGGCACGGTCCTAGGGCTCAGGTCAGTTGAAACTGGAGCAGGAGCATGGCCAGGTGGACTGGGGACAGCAAGGAGTCCTCATGTCAGGTAGTCCTGGGACATGGTCCTAGGGCTCAGGTCCTCCGAGAGAGAGAAAGAAAGAGAGAAGGAGAGAATTTGAGAACGCACACTTAGATTCACACAACTCTCCAAATACAGTTGTGCCAAGCTCGTAGAATGATACCCAAGAAGACTCAAGGCTGTAATCGCTGCCAAAGGTTATATACAACAAAGTACTGAGTAAAGAGTCTTAATACTTAAGTAAATGTGATATTTCAGTTTTTTTAGGTGTTATATTTGCAAAAATGTATATACACCTGTTTTTGCTTTGTCATTATGGGGTATTGTGTGTAGATTGATGAGGAAAAACAAGTTTAATCAATTTTAGAATAAGGCTGTAACGTAAAACAAAGTGGAAAACGTGAAGGGGTCTGAATACTTGTCGAATACACTGTACCTAATTGGTATGGAGGACAGTCTACACATTTCCCCAGGGATGAACTCATTGTGAACTGAAAGAAGACATTACCCTATTTGTTCCTCAATCTTACAAAGTGTTTATAATATGGGTATTCAACTATTTACTCAGCAATTAAATTCAATAACACTTCATTTGGATAGTCAATTTCTACAGGCTATCTACAGAGTGTCATACCCAAGAAGACTCAATGCTGTATAGGTGCTTCAACAAAATACTGAGTAGAGGGTCTGAATACCTATGTAAATGTGATACTTCTGTTATTTATTTTTTATACGTTTTCAAAAAAACTGTTTTTGCATTGCCATTATGGGATATTGTGTGTGGATTGATGAGAGGAAAAAACGATTGAATATTTTTGGAATAAGGCTGGAATAAGGTTGTAACATAACAAAATGTGATAAAATCAAGGGGTTTGAATACTTTCCGAATGCACTGCAGGCATGGAATTATGTTGTTTAGGTTCACCTTTTTTCACTTCTATAAATAAATCAAAAGTAAATGCTTGGTCCAGGGTCTGACTGAAAGAAAATAACGTTATATTCCAGTGAGATCTAACCTGGTAAAGTAGAAGTGACATAAAACAACCTTTAGAATCCATAGTCTGTTCACTGATTTGTTTGGACTGTGAGTGTGTTCCTACCTACAGAGGGTTATTCCAAAATATGTTCTTCTTAAGACATTTTGAGAATGAACTAAGAGCCTAACAAACCCAAACCAATATGATTCATTTAATTAAATACAATGTGGTCATGGTGGTAAACATCTCTCTATTTTAATCCTATTTTAATCCTTCTCCAATTTTGAACTACTCAGGCTATTCCCACACAGGATATGAAATTAATCCCTATTTATTCATCAAGAAAGGTCCCTCATACACTTAGAAACAAAGGTGCTATCTAGAACCTAGAAGGGCTATTCAACCCCATTTATTCTCGTTCTAGTGCCTATTTACTCACCAAAATGGTGTCTCTCTGACCTCAGTAAGAGTGTTCTGAGGAAACCATGTCCCCCTGCACCTCCATCCCCCCACTGTACCCCCCTCACCCCCTCCTGTTTCATGTACCATGAGGCAAATGGATCCTTAATGGACTTTTAGGGTCGTTGGTGCTGACTGGCCATGATACGATCAGTCCTGTTATGACACCACTGGGACATGGCACTGGGATGGGGAGTGAAGGAGAAGGAGAGGGAGATCAAGGTCAGAAGGAGAGAGAGAGATGGACGGAGAGACAGAGAGAGATGGACAGAGAGACGGAGAGAGAGAGACCGCGAGAGATAGACACAGAGAGAAGGGATAGAAAGAAAGGAGAGAGCAAGAGATATAATCTCCTCACAGGACTGGACATTATCAGTGGGCTCATCTCTGTGGCGAGAATGAGATCCCCTTCACGACCTTCACACGATTCTTATCTCTGTTTCTTTTTTGGGGGGCGGCTAATATAGCCTACAGTGTGTCCACGTCCACCTTGCCCTCTGTGCTGTCCCGTAAGCATCCTATTTCTTCCTCTGCTAGCTAGCTGACCTCACACCTTCAGAGGCGCCTTTTGATGAAATGATGAGGGGAAAGACGAGATGTCCTTCCAGAGACGTAAGGAGACAGTTTCTGCTGTGACTTGACATCCATTTAGAAGGTTAACCAAGGACATATGAGAAATATACACAACATAGATGCGCTTTCTCTCTCTCTCTCATGCATAGCAACCATGTTACAGCCCTCAGAGTGGGGAGAGACGTATTAACATGCAAGCCATGAAATAGATTAAATCGATTTGGCTTGATTAAAACCTCTTAGGGAAGCTGCGAAAATACCTACAGCTTCCACACGTTGTCTAGAGTCTTGTCATTTGCCTACTATTTGTTTCTTGGTCAAACAGACGCAAGGCAGCGCATTTCTTCCGTTCGGACACCTATAGAATTGACATCGCCTCGATCAATTTTATCGCTTATTAACGTGTACTAATACCTAAAGTTGCATTACAAAAGTATTTCGAAGTGTTTTGTGAAAGTTTATCGTTGACTTTTTTAATAAAAAAAAATGACGTTACGTTAGAAAACGCTATTTTTTTCTGTTGTTCACACAGTCATCATAGATCGATATCTAGGCTATATATGGACCGATTTTATCGAAAAAAGACCCAAAATTATGTTTATGGGACATCTAGGAGTGCCAAGAAAGAAGCTCGTCTGTCACGACTTCCGCCGAGGTTGGCTCTCCTGCCTGTTCAGGCTGTGCTCGGCGGTCGTCGTCACCGTCCTATTAGCCACTACCGATCCCTTTTCGGTTATCTGTTGGTTTTGTCTGATTGTTTTCACCTGTGTGTTAGTTAATTAGTATCTGTATATAATGTAGGTTGTCCCGCCCTTGTTTTGTGCGGGATTGTTTGTTTTTGTCATTTCGTTTCGGCTGTCGGTGTTTGTGTTTTATTTCTCCGGTTTGTCTGTTATCCTGTTTTGGATATTTTCACCCTGTTTGTTTTTTGGGTTGTCCGTGTTTATTTTTGTTCACCGGAGAATAAACTACTATTCACTATTTGCTCTCTGCGCCTGATTCCACCCACCTTGACAAGTCGTGACATCGACAAAGGTAATGAATGTTTTATATTTTATTTCTGCGTTTTGAGTTGCCCCCGGCTATCGCAAAATCTGTTAGGTGACGTTGAAGTATTTTGGGGGATACATGCTATCAGATAATAGCTTCTCATGCTTTCGCCGAAAAGCATTTTACAAATCTGACTTGGTGGATAGATTCACAACGAGTGTAGCTTTAATTCAGTACATTGTATGTGCATTTTAATGAAAGTTTGAGTTTTATCAAAAACTATACGTGGCGCACTTGAAATTTCTGCTGATTTATGTTCCCACCTCGGAACCACGGCCCCAACAAGTTTTAAATAATGATGAGCCACATTACATTCAAGCGACGAAATCTGCATTAAAAAAGCAATACTAGACAAATACTAGAAATGGTTGGGTTATTACTAAGTGAAATTTGAAATGCCAAATAACAACAAATACCCGACTAGTAACATATTTTTGGACAGCTCTTGCACATTAGCCATACGCAGTGTAATTCTTAGCATTTTCCTCACTCATTTCAATGACGGCCAATGGATTTGGCTATCTGAGAGCATCGGTAAAGTACTATTGACTGGATGTTTATGAGCAGCTATTAACACCAATGTTATGCTTTATAAGCCATTATGCATAGTTAATAAGGCTTTAAATATGTGCTTATAATGCAGTGTCAGGATGGTATTCATCAGAAGGTGTTATTGTAGCAACCAGTGGACTTCAAATGAGGACAATCCGTACAGGTCTGCATGAAGGGGGGAACAGGACACAGGGCCAACCCGCACAGGTCTGTATGAAGTGGGGGGGACACAGGGACAATCCGCACAGGTCTGTATGAAGTGGGGGGACACAGGGACAACCCGCACAGGTCTGTATGAAGTGGGGGGGACACAGGGACAACCGGGAAAGGTCTATATGAAGAGCGGGGACGGGACACAGGGACAACCCGTACAGACCTGTATGAAGTGGGGGGACACAGGGACAACCCGTACAGACCTGTATGAAGTGGGGGGGACACAGGGTCAACCGGGAAAGGTCTATATGAAGTGGAGGGGACACATGGACAACCCGTACAGGTCTGTATGAAGTGGACGGGACACAGGGACAACCCGTACAGACCTGAAGTGGAGGGGACACATGGACAACCCGTACAGGTCTGTATGAAGTGGAGGGGACACAGGGACAACCCGTACAGACCTGTATGAAGTGGGGGGGACACAGGGTCAACCGGGAAAGGTCTGTATGAAGAGCGGGGACGGGACACAGGGACAACCCGTACAGACCTGTATGAAGTGGAGGGTGGGCACAGGGTCAACCCATACAGGTCTGTACGAAGTGGGGGGGACAACCCCTACAGGCCTGTATGAAGTGGAGGGTGGGCACAGGGTCAACCCATACAGGTCTGTACGAAGTGGGGGGGGGGCACAGCGACAACCCCTACAGGCCTGTATGACGGGTGGTGGACACAGGTGGTTTCATGTTGTTGTAACACTTTCGTGATTGGAATGAAGGTGGGAGCGCTTGAAATAATAGCTCTGTCTGCTGGAGAGAGAGACAGAGCAGCTGTGAAAGGAAGGAACAGATTGAAAAGTCAGGGATCTGCAGCCCCACTGTTTAATTACAGAGGGAAAAGAACGAAAGAACAGAAAATCCAATTAGCTCAATCTATTGTCAAGCAAGAACAGCCATTTTATGCACCTGCAAAGGCTGATTAATTTGACATTGAAATATAAACAAGCCTAAACAACATGCAAACAAACAAGGCTATTTTAGAAGAATAGAGGCAATTTATGGGCCCCACACAAAATTAATTGTGTTTGTTACATTGTTACAATTTAATTTTGCAAACAATTTTCCCAGGGTTCCAGTCTGACAGTCTCAGACTAGGCGGGCAACATCATATTTTCATTTGTATGATGTGCTAGTGTGGCCCTGCCACACATGCATTTCTTAAAGGCTGGAGAGACAATTAGCAAGAAGATATATTGAGGACAGCGTTTTGGGTAGGAAAATGGGCGGCATTGTTTCTGTGTTGCCTAGCAACTTGTTCGGCTCTCGTGGAATTGCAAATGTATTTTGAATGAATACAAAAAGAGAGAGAGAGAATGGATCTAACTTGTCGCTTCTGTACTTCTTGTTGATGACGGGCTGCGGATGTGATGTGCCACATGTTCTGACTATGTCTTTTATCCCTGCAATCTGTTATTTATATTTGTCATCTATGTAGCAATGCTCATTACATACGGTTGTAAGTCAGACGTTTGCATACACTTAAAACTTATTTTTCAACCACTCCACAAATTTCTTGTTAAAACCTTTTTGGGATAGGGGGCAGCATTTTCATTTTTGGATGAATAGCGTGCCCAGAGTGAACTATCTCCTACTTTGTCTCAGATGCTAATATATGCATATTATTATTAGTATTGTATAGAAAACACTCTGAAGTTTCTAAAACTGTTTGAATGATGTCTGTGAGTATAACAGAACTCGTATGGCAGGTGAAAACCTGAGACAAATCCAACCAGGAAGTGGGAAATCTGAGGTTTGTAGTTTTTCAAAGCTTGGCCTACTGAATACACAGTGTCTATGGAGTCAAGTTGCACTTCCTACGGCTTCCACTAGATGTCAACCGTCTTTAGAAACTTCTTTGAGGATTCTACTATAAAGGAGGGGCTCATGAGACCTGTTTGAGTCAGTGGTCTGGCAGAGTGCCTTGGTCTCATGACGCGAGGTCACGAGAGAGTTAGCTCTCGTTCCAGTGCTTTTCTTCAGACATAGGAATTCTCCGGTTGGAACCTTATTGATGATTTATGTTAAAAACATCCTAAAGATTGATTCCATTTGTCGTTTGACTTGTTTCTATGACCTGTAATGGAACTTTTTGAGTTTTTTTCTGGACGAAGTGCTCGCACCTCATGAAGATGGATTACTGGGCTGAACACGCTAACAACAAGTGGCTATTTGGACATAAATGATGGACTTTATGGAACAAATCAGTCATTTATTGTCGAACTGGGATTCCTGGGTGTGCCTTCTGATGAAGATCATCAAAGGTAAGTAAATATTTATAGTGTTATTTCTAACTTCTGTTGACTCCTGTAACGGCATTCATAGGAATAAGGTGATGACCAAAGTGCAGAGTGGTACATGTTCATATTATTTATTCGAAACTGAACACTAAATACAAAATAACAAAAGTAATAACCGAAACAGTTCTGACAGGTGATACAAACACTCAACAAAAAACAGCTACCCACAAAACCCATGTGGGCAAGAGCTACCTAAGTATGGTTCTCAATCAGAGACAACAATAGACAGCTGTCCCTGACTGAGAACCATACCCTGCCAAAAACAAAGCAATACAAAAACATAGAAAAAATAACATAGAATGCCCACCCTGGCCCAACCAAAATAGAGAATAAAAGCCTCTCTATGGCCAGGGCATGACAACTCCAACATGGCGGATATTTCTCTGGCTGGATTGGGCTCTGAGCGCCGTTCTCAGATTATGCTTTTTCCGTTAAAAAAAAAGAAACCTGACACAGCGGTTGGATTAAGGAGAAGTCTTTTAAATCTGTGAATAACACTTGTATCTTTTATCATTGTTAATGATGAGTATTTCTGCAAAATCACTGGATGTTTTGGAATCAAAACATTACTGCACGTAACGCTCAAACAAAACATACATGTATTGTGTAATATGATGTCCTATGAGTGTCATCTGATGAAGATCATCAAAGGTTAGTGATTAATTTGATCTATATTTCAAATCTTTGTGACTCCTGTCTTTGGCTGGAAAAATGTCTGTGTTTTTTTGACTTGGCGGTGATCTAACATAATCATTTGTTGTGCTTTTGCTGTAAAGCATTATTGAAATCGGATACGATGGGTAGATTAACAAGAAGTTTATCTTTTATTTGTTGTATTGGACTTGTTAATGTGTGAAAGTTACATATTTCAAAAAAATATTTTAGTAATTTCGCGCACTGCCTTTTCAGCGGAATGTGGAGGGGTTCTGCTAATTCACTGTATCACAACTCCAGTGGGTCAGAAATTTACATACACTACGATGACTGTGCCTTTAAACAGCTTGGAAAATTCCAGAAAATGATGTCATGGCTTTAAAAGCTTCTGATAGGCTAATTTACATTTTTGAGTCAAATGGAGGTGTACCTGTGGATGTATTTCAAGGCCTACCTTCAAACTCAGTGCCTCTTTGCTTGACATCATGGGAAAATCAAAAGAAATCAGCCAAGACCGCAGGAAAATAAATGTAGACATCCACAAGTCCGGTTCATCCTTGGGAGCAATTTCCAAACGCCTGAAGGTACCACGTTCATCTGTACAAACAATAGTACGCAAGTATAAACACCATGGGACCACACAGCCATCATATCGCTCAGGAAAGAGAAGAGTTCTGTCTCTTAGATATGAATGTATTTTGGTGCGAAAAGTGCAAATCAATCCCAGAACAACAGCAAAGGAAGGACCTTGCGAAGATGCTGGAGGAAACGGGTACAACAGTATCTATATCCTCAGTAAAAAAAAGTCAGATATCGACATAACCAGAAAGGCCGATCAGCAAGGAAGAAGCCACTGCTCCAAATCCACCATAAAAAGCCAGACTATGGTTTGCAACTGCAAATGGGGACTAAGATGGTACTTTTTGTAGAAATGTCCTCTGGTCTGATGAAACAAAAATAGAACTGTTTGGCCATAATGATTATCGTTTTGTTTGGAAGAAAAAGGGGGTGGATTGCAAGCCGAAGAACACCATCCCAACGGTGAAGCATGTGGGTGGCAGCATAATGTTGTGGGGATGCTTTGCTGCAGGAGGGACTGGTGCACTGCACAAAATAGATGGCATCACGAAGAGGGAGAATTATGTGGATATATTTTAACAATATCTCAAGACATCAGTCAGGAAGTTAAAGTTGGTCGCAAATGGGTCTTCCAAATGGACAATGACCCCAAGCATACTTCCAAAGTTGTGGGAAAATGGCTTAAGGACAACAAAGTCAAGGTATTGGAGTGGCCATCACAAAGCCCTGACCTCAATCCTATAGAAAATTTGTGTGCAGAACTGAAAAAGCGTGTGCGAGCAAGGAGGCCTACAAACCTGACTCAGTTACACATGATCTGTCAGGAGGAATGGGCCAAAATTCACCCAACTTATTGTGGGAAGCTTGTGGAAGGCTACCCAAAATATTTGACCCAAGTTAAACAATTTAAAGACAATCCTACCAAATACTAACTGAGTGTATGTTAACTTCTGACCCACTGGGAATGTGATGAAAGACATAAAAGCTGAAATAAATAATTATCTTTACTATTGTTCTGACATTTCACATTCTTAGAATAAAGTGGTGATCCTACCTGACCTAATACAGGGAATTGGTACTAGGAATAAATGTCAGGAATTGTGTAAAACTGATTTAAAATGTATTTGGCTAAGCTGTATGTAAACTTCGACTTCAACTGTAAATGGTGCCCCATAAGAGGAGAATCCCCTACACCGACAAAACCTCAGCTTGAACGTCAACTAATTACCAAGCAAATCAATAAAAGAAGATTGAGAGCAGCTTGGCCATGAGGCAAGACAAAATTATGTCAAATGATGTGACACCTGCTCCTGTTGCCTGCTGTGCTACTGCTTGGATTCCACCTGGCGATCTGTTCACTGTCTGCCCTGGCCTGTCTCCCCCTGTCTGGTACAGGTACCCCCACCACACGCACCCCTCTCTGTTCACTGTCTGCCCTGGCCTGTCTCCCCCTGTCTGGTACAGGTACCCCCACCACACGCACCCCTCTCTGTTCACTGTCTGCCCTGGCCTGTCTCCCCCTGTCTGGTACAGGTACCCCCACCACACGCACCCCTCTCTGTTCACTGTCTGCCCTGGCCTGTCTCCCCCTGTCTGGTACAGGTACCTCCACCACACGAACCCCTCTCTGTTCACTGTCTGTCCTGGCCTGTCTCCCCCTGTCTGGCACAGGTACCTCCACCACACGCACCCCTCTCTGTTCACTGTCTGCCCTGGCCTGTCTCCCCCTGTCTGGTACAGGTACCTCCACCACACGCACCCCTCTCTGTTCACTGTCTGTCCTGGCCTGTCTGGTACAGGTACCCCCACCACACGCACCCCTCTCTGTTCACTGTCTGTCCTGGCCTGTCTCCCCCTGTCTGGCACAGGTACCTCCACCACACGCACCCCTCTCTGTTCACTGTCTGCCCTGGCCTGTCTCCCCCTGTCTGGTACAGGTACCTCCATCACACGAACCCCTCTCTGTTCACTGTCTACCCTGCCCTGTCTGGTACAGGTACCCCCACCACACGCACCCCTCTCTGTTCACTGTCTGTCCTGGCCTGTCTCCCCCTGTCTGGTACAGGTACCTCCATCACACGCACCCCTCTCTGTTCACTGTCTGTCCTGGCCTGTCTCCCCCTGTCTGGCACAGGTACCTCCATCACACGCACCCCTCTCTGTTCACTGTCTACCCTGCCCTGTCTGGTACAGGTACCCCCACCACACGCACCCCTCTCTGTTCACTGTCTGTCCTGGCCTGTCTCCCCCTGTCTGGTACAGGTACCTCCATCACACGCACCCCTCTCTGTTCACTGTCTACCCTGCCCTGTCTGGTACAGGTACCCCCACCACACGCACCCCTCTCTGTTCACTGTCTGTCCTGGCCTGTCTCCCCCTGTCTGGTACAGGTACCCCCACCACACGAACCCCTCTCTGTTCACTGTCTGTCCTAGCCTGTCTCCCCCTGTCTGGCACAGGTACCCCCACCACACGAACCCTCTCTGTTCACTGTCTGTCCTGGCCTGTCTCCCCTGTCTGGTACAGGTACCTCCATCACACGCACCCTCTCTGTTCACTGTCTACCCTGCCCTGTCTGGTACAGGTACCCCCACCACACGCACCCCTCTCTGTTCACTGTCTGTCCTGGCCTGTCTCCCCTGTCTGGTACAGGTACCCCCACCACACAACCCTCTCTGTTCACTGTCTGTCCTGGCCTGTCTCCCCCTGTCTGGCACAGGTACCCCCACCACACGAACCCCTCTCTGTTCACTGTCTACCCTGCCCTGTCTGGTACAGGTACCCCCACCACACGCACCCCTCTCTGTTCACTGTCTGCCCTGCCCTGTCTGGTACAGGTACCCCCACCACACGCACCCCTCTCTGTTCACTGTCTGCCCTGCCCTGTCTGGTACAGGTACCCCCACCACACGCACCCCTCTCTGTTCACTGTCTGCCCTGGCCTGTCTCAGCCTGTCTGGTACAGGTACCCCCACCACACGAACCCCTCTCTGTTCACTGTCTACCCTGCCCTGTCTGGTACAGGTACCCCCACCACACGCACCCCTCTCTGTTCACTGTCTGCCCTGGCCTGTCTCAGCCTGTCTGGTACAGGTACCTCCACCACACGCACCCCTCTCTGTTCACTGTCTGTCCTGGCCTGTCTCCCCCTGTCTGGCACAGGTACCCCCACCACACGAACCCCTCTCTGTTCACTGTCTGTCCTGGCCTGTCTCCCCCTGTCTGGTACAGGTACCTCCATCACACGCACCCCTCTCTGTTCACTGTCTACCCTGCCCTGTCTGGTACAGGTACCCCCACCACACGCACCCCTCTGTTCACTGTCTGTCCTGGCCTGTCTCCCCCTGTCTGGTACAGGTACCCCCACCACACGAACCCCTCTCTGTTCACTGTCTGTCCTGGCCTGTCTCCCCCTGTCTGGCACAGGTACCCCCACCACACGAACCCCTCTCTGTTCACTGTCTGTCCTGGCCTGTCTCCCCCTGTCTGGTACAGGTACCTCCATCACACGCACCCCTCTCTGTTCACTGTCTACCCTGCCCTGTCTGGTACAGGTACCCCCACCACACGCACCCCTCTCTGTTCACTGTCTGTCCTGGCCTGTCTCCCCTGTCTGGTACAGGTACCCCACCACACGAACCCCTCTCTGTTCACTGTCTGTCCTGGCCTGTCTCCCCTGTCTGGGTACAGGTACCCCCACCACACGAACCCTCTCTGTTCACTGTCTACCCTGCCCTGTCTGGTACAGGTACCCCACCACACGCACCCCCTCTGTTCACTGTCTGCCCTGCCCTGTCTGGTACAGGTACCCCCACCACACGCACCCTCTCTGTTCACTGTCTGCCCTGCCCTGTCTGGTACAGGTACCCCACCACACGCACCCCTCTCTGTTCACTGTCTGCCCTGGCCTGTCTCAGCCTGTCTGGTACAGGTGAACCCCTCTGTTCACTGTCTACCCTGCCCTGTCTGGTACAGGTACCCCCACCACACGCACCCCTCTCTGTTCACTGTCTGCCCTGGCCTGTCTCCCTGTCTGGTACAGGTACCTCCACCACACGCACCCTCTCTGTTCACTGTCTGTCCTGGCCTGTCTCCCCTGTCTGGCACAGGTACCCCCACCACACGCACCCCTCTCTGTTCACTGTCTGTCCTGGCCTGTCTCCCCCTGTCTGGTACAGGTACCCCCACCACACTCACCCCTCTCTGTTCACTGTCTGTCCTGGCCTGTCTCCCCTGTCTGGCACAGGTACCCCCACCACACGCACCCCTCTCTGTTCACTGTCTGTCCTGGCCTGTCTCCCCCTGTCTGGCACAGGTACCCCCACCACACGAACCCCTCTCTGTTCACTGTCTGTCCTGGCCTGTCTCAGCCTGTCTGGTACAGGTACCTCCACCACACGCACCCCTCTCTGTTCACTGTCTGCCCTGGCCTGTCTCCCCCTGTCTGGCACAGGTACCCCCACCACACGAACCCCTCTCTGTTCACTGTCTGTCCTGGCCTGTCTCCCCTGTCTGGCACAGGTACCCCCACCACACGAACCCCTCTCTGTTCACTGTCTGCCCTGGCCTGTCTCCCCCTGTCTGGCACAGGTACCCCCACCACACGAACCCCTCTCTGTTCACTGTCTGCCCTGGCCTGTCTCCCCCTGTCTGGCACAGGTACCCCCACCACACTCACCCCTCTCTGTTCACTGTCTGTCCTGGCCTGTCTCCCCCTGTCTGGCACAGGTACCTCCACCACACGAACCCCTCTCTGTTCACTGTCTGTCCTGGCCTGTCTCCCCTGTCTGGTACAGGTGCCCCCCCACCACACTCACCCCTCTCTGTTCACTGTCTGTCCTGGCCTGTCTCCCCTGTCTGGCACAGGTACCCCCACCACACGCACCCTCTCTGTTCACTGTCTGTCCTGGCCTGTCTCCCCTGTCTGGCACAGGTACCCCCCACCACACCCCCTCTCTGTTCACTGTCTGTCCTGGCCTGTCTCCCCTGTCTGGTACAGGTACCCCCACCACACGCACCCCTCTCTGTTCACTGTCTGCCATGGCCTGTCTCCCCCTGTCTGGCACAGGTACCCCCACCACACGCACCCCTCTCTGTTCACTGTCTACCCTGGCCTGTCTCCCCCTGTCTGGTACAGGTACCTCCACCACACACACCCCTCTCTGTTCACTGTCTGTCCTGGCCTGTCTCCCCCTGTCTGGTACAGGTACCCCCACCACACTCACCCCTCTCTGTTCACTGTCTGTCCTGGCCTGTCTCCCCCTGTCTGGCACAGGTACCCCCACCACACTCACCCCTCTCTGTTCACTGTCTGTCCTGGCCTGTCTCCCCCTGTCTGGCACAGGTACCCCCACCACACGCACCCCTCTCTGTTCACTGTCTGTCCTGGCCTGTCTCCCCCTGTCTGGCACAGGTACCCCCACCACACGCACCCCTCTCTGTTCACTGTCTGTCCTGGCCTGTCTCCCCCTGTCTGGCACAGGTACCCCCACCACACGAACCCCTCTCTGTTCACTGTCTGCCATGGCCTGTCTCCCCCTGTCTGGCACAGGTACCCCCACCACACGAACCCCTCTCTGTTCACTGTCTGCCCTGGCCTGTCTCCCCCTGTCTGGCACAGGTACCCCCACCACACGAACCCCTCTCTGTTCACTGTCTGTCCTGGCCTGTCTCCCCCTGTCTGGCACAGGTACCCCCACCACACGAACCCCTCTCTGCTCACTGTCTGCCCTGGCCTGTCTCCCCCTGTCTGGCACAGGTGCCCCCACCACACGAACCCTCTCTGTTCACTGTCTGTCCTGGCCTGTCTCCCCTGTCTGGCACAGGTACCTCCACCACACGCACCCTCTCTGTTCACTGTCTACCCTGCCCTGTCTGGTACAGGTACCCCCACCACACGCACCCCTCTCTGTTCACTGTCTGTCCTGGCCTGTCTCCCCCTGTCTGGCACAGGTACCCCCACCACACGAACCCCTCTCTGTTCACTGTCTGCCATGGCCTGTCTCCCCCTGTCTGGCACAGGTACCCCCACCACACGAACCCCTCTCTGTTCACTGTCTGTCCTGGCCTGTCTCAGCCTGTAAAGTACAGGTACCCCCACCACACTCACCCCTCTCTGTTCACTGTCTGCCATGGCCTGTCTGGTACAGGTACCCCCACCACACGCACTCCTCTCTGTTCACTGTCTGCCCTGCCCTGTCTGGTACAGGTACCCCCACCACACTCACCCCTCTCTGTTCACTGTCTGCCCTGCCCTGTCTGGTACAGGTACCCCCACCACACTCACCCCTCTCTGTTCACTGTCTGCCATGGCCTGTCTGGTACAGGTACCCCCACCACACGCACTCCTCTCTGTTCACTGTCTGCCCTGCCCTGTCTGGTACAGGTACCCCCACCACACTCACCCCTCTCTGTTCACTGTCTGCCCTGCCCTGTCTGGTACAGGTACCTCCCCCACACGCACCCCTCTCTGTTCAGTGTCTGCCCTTGCCTGTCTCCCCCTGTCTGGTACAGGTACCTCCCCCACACGCACCCCTCTCTGTTCACTGTCTGTCCTGGCCTGTCTCCCCCTGTCTGGTACAGGTACCTCCACCACACACACCCCTCTCTGTTCACTGTCTGTCCTGGCCTGTCTCCCCCTGTCTGGTACAGGTACCTCCACCACACTCACCCCTCTCTGTTCACTGTCTGCCCTGGCCTGTCTCCCCCTGTCTGGTACAGGTACCCCCACCACACTCACCCCTCTCTGTTCACTGTCTGCCCTGCCCTGTCTGGTACAGGTACCCCCACCACACTCACCCCTCTCTGTTCACTGTCTGCCATGGCCTGTCTGGTACAGGTACCCCCACCACACGCACTCCTCTCTGTTCACTGTCTGCCCCCTGTCTGGTACAGGTACCTCCACCACACTCACCCTCTCTGTTCACTGTCTGCCCTGCCCTGTCTGGTACAGGTACCTCCCCCACACGCACCCCTCTCTGTTCAGTGTCTGCCCTTGCCTGTCTCCCCCTGTCTGGTACAGGTACCTCCCCCACACGCACCCCTCTCTGTTCACTGTCTGTCCTGGCCTGTCTCCCCCTGTCTGGTACAGGTACCTCCACCACACACACCCCTCTCTGTTCACTGTCTGTCCTGGCCTGTCTCCCCCTGTCTGGTACAGGTACCTCCACCACACTCACCCCTCTCTGTTCACTGTCTGCCCTGGCCTGTCTCCCCCTGTCTGGTACAGGTACCTCCACCACACTCACCCCTCTCTGTTCACGGTCTGCCCTGACCTGTCTGCCCCTGTCTGGTAGAAGTACCCCCACCACACGCACCGCTCTCTGGTCACTGTCTGTCCTAGCCTGTCTCCCCCTGTCTGGTACAGGTACCCTCACCACACTCACCCCTCTCTGTTCACTGTCTGCCCTGCCCTGTCTAGTACAGGTACCTCCACCACACGCACCCCTCTCTGTTCACTGTCTGCCCTGCCATGTCTGGTACAGGTACCTCCCCCACACTCACAACTCTCTGTTCACTGTCTGCCCTGCCCTGTCTGGTACAGGTACCCCCACCACACGCACCCCTCTCTTTTCACTGTCTGTCCTGACCTGTCTGCACCTGTCTGGTAGAAGTACCCCCACCACACGCACCCCTCTCTGTTCACTGTCTGCCCTGCCCTGTCTGGTACAGGTACCCACACCACACGCACCCCTCTCTTTTCACTGTCTGTCCTGGCCTGTCTCCCCCTGTCTAGTAGAGGTACCTCCCCCACACTCACCCCTCTCTGTCCACTGTCTGTCCTGGCATGTCTCCCCTGTCTGGAACAGGTACCTCCACCACACGCACCCCTCTCTGTTCACTGTCTGCCCTGCTTTGTCTGGTACAGGTACCCCCACCACACTCACCCCTCTCTGTTCACTGTCTGTCCTGGCATGTCTCCCCCTGTCTGGTACAGTTACGTCCCCCACACTCACCCCTCTCTGTTCACTGTCTGCCCTGGCCTGTCTCCCCCTTTCTGGTACAGTTACCTCCCCCATACGCACCCCTCTCTGTTCACTGTCTGTCCTGGCCTGTCTCCCCCTGTCTGGTACAGGTACCTCCCCCATACGCACCCCTCTCTGTTCACTGTCTGCCCTGCCCTGTCTGGTACAGGTACTTCCCCCACACTCACCCCTCTCTGTTCACTGTCTGTCCTGCCCTGTCTTGTACGGGTACCTCACCCACACGCACCCCTCTCTATTCACTGTCTGCCCTGCCCTGTCTGGTACAGGTACCCCCACCACACTCACCCCTCTCTGTTCACTGTCTGTCCTGGCCTGTCTCCCCCTGTCTGGTACAGTTACCTCCCCCAAACTCACCCCTCTCTGTTCACTGTCTGTCCTGCCCTGTCTGGTACAGGTACCCCCACCACACTCACCCCTCTCTTTTCACTGTCTGTCCTGCCCTGTCTGGTACAGGTACCTCCCCCACACTCACCCCTATCTGTTCACTGTCTGCCCTGGCCTGTCTCCGCCTGTCTGGTACAGGTACCTCCACCACACTCACCCCTCTCTGTTCACTGTCTGCCCTGGCCTGTCTCCCCCTGTCTGGTACAGGTACCCCCACCACACTCACCCCTCTCTGTTCACTGTCTGTCCTAGCCTGTCTCAGCCTGTTGGGTACAGGTACCCCCACCACACTCACCCCTCTCTGTTCACTGTCTGCCCTGGCCTGTCTCCCCCTGTCTGGTACAGGTACCTCCACCACACGCACCCCTCTCTGTTCACTGTCTGCCCTGCCCTGTCTGGTACAGGTACCTCCACCACACGCACCCCTCTCTGTTCACTGTCTGCCCTGGCCTGTCTCCCCCTGTCTGGTACAGGTACCTCCACCACACTCACCCCTCTCTGTTCACTGTCTGCCCTGGTTTGTCTCCCCGTGTCTGGTACAGGTACCCTCACCACACTCACCCCTCTCTGTTCACTGTCTGCCCTAACCTGTCTGGTACAGGTACCTCCACCACACTCACCCCTCTCTGTTCACTGTCTGCCCTGCCCTGTCTGGTACAGGTACCTCCACCACACGCACCCCTCTCTGTTCACTGTCTGCACTGCCCTGTCTGGTACAGGTACCTCCACCACACTCACCCCTCTCTGTTCACTGTCTGCCCTGCCCTGTCTGGTACAGGTACCCCCACCCCACGACTCCTGTCTGTTCACTGTCTGCCCTGCCCTGTCTGGTACAGGTACCCCCACAACACTCACCCCTCTCTGTTCACTGTCTGTCCTAGCCTGTCTCAGCCTGTCTGGTACAGGTAACCCCACCACACGCACCCCTCTCTGTTCACTGTCTGCCCTGGCCTGTCTCCCCCTGTCTGGTACAGGTACCTCCACCACATGCACCCCTCTCTGTTCACTGTCTGCCCTGCCCTGTCTGACCCTGTCTGGTACAGGTACCCCCACCACACGCACCCCTCTCTGTCCACTGTCTGCCCTGCCCTGTCTGGTACAGGTACCCTCACCACACTCACCCCTCTCTGTTCACTGTCTGCCCTGCCCTGTCTGGTACAGGTACCTCCCCCACACTCACCCCTCCCTGTTCACTGTCTGCCCTGGCCTGTCTCCCCCTGTCTGGTACAGGTACCCCCACCACACTCACCCCTCTCTGTCCACTGTCTGCCCTGCCCTGTCTGGTACAGGTACCACCACCACACGTACCCCTCTCTGTTCACTGTCTGCCCTGGCCTGTCTCCCCCTGTCTGGTACAGGTACCCCCACCACACGCACGCCTCTCTGTTCACTGTCTGCCCTGGCCTGTCTCCCCTGTCTGGTACAGGTACCTCCACCACACGCACCCCTCTCTGTTCACTGTCTGCCCTGACCTGTCTTCCCTGTCTGGTACAGGTACCTCCACCACACGCACCCCTCTCTGTTCACTGTCTGCTGTCTGCCCTGTCTGGTACAGGTACCTCCACCACACGCACCCTCTCTGTTCACTGTCTGTCCTGGCCTGTCTCCCCCTGTCTGGTACAGGTACCTCCACCACACGCACCCCTCTGTTCACTGTCTGCCCTGCCCTGTCTGGTACAGGTACCCTCACCACACTCACCCTCTCTGTTCACTGTCTGTCCTGCCGTGTCTGGTACAGGTACCCTCACCACACTCACCCCTCTCTGTTCACTGTCTGTCCTGGCCTGTCTGCTACAGGTACCCCACCACACTCACCCCTCTCTGTTCACTGTCTGCCCTGCCTGTCTCCCCTGTCTGGTACAGGTGCCCTCACCACACTCACCCTCTCTGTTCACTGTCTGTGGCCTGCCGTGTCTGGTACAGGTGCCCCCACCACACTCACCCCTCTCTGTTCACTGTCTGCCCTGCCGTGTCTGGTACAGGTACCCCCCCACACTCACCCCTCTGTTCACTGTCTGTCCTGGCCTGTCTGGTACAGGTACCCCCACCACAATCACCCTCTCTGTTCACTGTCTGTCCTGGCCTGTCTGGTACAGGTACCCCACCACACTCACCCTCTCTGTTCACTGTCTGTCCCAGCCTGTCTCCCTGTCTGGTACAGGTGCCCCCACCACACTCACCCCTCTCTGTTCACTGTCTGCCCTGGCCTGTCTCCCCTGTCTGGTACAGGTACCTCCACCACATCACCCTCTCTGTTCACTGTCTGTCCTGGCCTGTCTGGTACAGGTACCCCCACCACACTCACCCCTCTCTGTTCACTGTCTGTCCTGGCCTGTCTGGTACAGGTACCCCCACCACATCACCCCTCTCTGTTCACTGTCTGTCCTGGCCTGTCTGGTACAGGTACCCCCACCACACTCACCCTCTCTGTTCACTGTCTGTCCTGGCCTGTCTGGTACAGGTACCCCACCACACGCACCCTCTCTGTTCACTGTCTGCCCTGGCCTGTCCCCCCCCTGTCTGGTACAGGTACCTCCACCACACGCACCCCTCTCTGTTCACTGTCTGCCCTGCCCTGTCTGGTACAGATGCCTCCACCACACGCACCCCTCTCTTTTCACTGTCTGTTCTGGCCTGTCTCCCCCTGTCTGGTACAGGTACCTCCACCACACGCACCCCTCTCTGTTCACTGTCTGCCCTGCCCTGTCTGGTACAGGTACCTCCACCACACACACCCCTCTCTTTTCACTGTCTGTCCTGGCCTGTCTCCCCCTGTCTGGTACAGGTACCTCCACCACACGCACCCCTCTCTGTTCACTGTCTGCCCTGCCCTGTCTGGTACAGGTACCCTCACCACACTCACCCCTCTCTGTTCACTGTCTGCCCTGCCGTGTCTGGTACAGGTACCCCCACCACACTCACCCCTCTCTGTTCACTGTCTGCCCTGGCCTGTCTCCCCCTGTCTGGTACAGGTACCTCTACCACACGCACCCCTCTCTGTTCACTGTCTGCCCTGCCCTGTCTGGTACAGGTACCTCCACCACACGCACCCCTCTCTTTTCACTGTCTGTCCTGGCCTGTCTCCCCCTGTCTGGTACAGGTACCTCCACCACACGCACCCCTCTCTGTTCACTGTCTGCCCTGCCGTGTCTGGTACAGGTACCCCCACCACACGCACCCCTCTCTGTTCACTGTCTGTCCTGGCCTGTCTGGTACAGGTACCCCCACCACACGAACCCTCTCTGTTCACTGTCTGCCCTGTCTGGTACAGGTACCTCCCCCACACGCACCCCTCTCTGTTCACTGTCTGCCCTGGCCTGTCTCCCCCTGTCTGGTACAGGTACCCCCACCACACGCACCCCTCTCTGTTCACTGTCTGCACTTACCTGTCTTCCCTGTCTGGTACAGGTACCTCCACCACATGCACCCCTCTCTGTTCACTGTCTGCCCTGCCATGTCTGGTACAGGTACCTCCACCACACGCACCCCTCTCTTTTCACTGTCTGTCCTGGCCTGTCTCCCCCTGTCTGGTACAGGTACCTCCACCACACGCACCCCTCTCTGTTCACTGTCTGCCCTGCCCTGTCTGGTACAGGTACCCTCACCACACTCACCCCTCTCTGTTCACTGTCTGCCCTGCCGTGTCTGGTACAGGTACCCTCACCACACTCACCCCTCTCTGTTTACTGTCTGCCCTGCCGTGTCTGGTACTGGTACCCTCACCACACTCACCCCTCTCTGTTCACTGTCTGCCCTGCCGTGTCTGGTACAGGTACCCTCACCACACTCACCCCTCTCTGTTCACTGTCTGTCCTGGCCTGTCTGCTACAGGTACCCCCACCACACTCACCCCTCTCTGTTCACTGTCTGCCCTGCCGTGTCTGGTACAGGTACCCTCACCACACTCACCCCTCTCTGTTCACTGTCTGCCCTGCCGTGTCTGGTACAGGTACCCTCACCACACTCACCCCTCTCTGTTCACTGTCTGCCCTGCCGTGTCTGGTACAGGTACCTACCCCACACTCACCCCTCTCTGTTCACTGTCTGTCCTGGCCTGTCTGGTACAGGTACCCCCACCATAATCACCCCTCTCTGTTCACTGTCTGTCCTGGCCTGTCTGGTACAGGTACCCCCACCACACTCACCCCTCTCTGTTCACTGTCTGTCCTAGCCTGTCTCAGCCTCTCTGGTACAGGTACCCCCACCACACTCACCCCTCTCTGTTCACTGTCTGCCCTGCCATGTCTGGTACAGGTACCCCCACCACACTCACCCCTCTCTGTTCACTGTCTGTCCTGGCCTGTCTGGTACAGGTACCCCCACCACACTCACCCCTCTCTGTTCACTGTCTGTCCTAGCCTGTCTCAGCCTGTTTTGGTACAGGTACCCCCACCACACTCACCCCTCTCTGTTCACTGTCTGCCCTGGCCTGTCTCCCCCTGTCTGGTACAGGTACCTCCACCACACGCACCCCTCTCTGTTCACTGTCTGCCCTGCCCTGTCTGGTACAGGTACCTCCACCACACGCACCCCTCTCTTTTCACTGTCTGTCCTGGCCTGTCTCCCCCTGTCTGGTACAGGTACCTCCACCACACGCACCCCTCTCTGTTCACTGTCTGCCCTGCCCTGTCTGGTACAGGTACCTCCCCACACGCACCCCTCTCTGTTCACTCTCTGCCCTGCCCCGTCTGGTACAGGTACCTCCACCACACGCACCCCTCTCTTTTCACTGTCTGTCCTGGCCTGTCTCCCCCTGTCTGGTACAGGTACCTCCACCACACGCACCCCTCTCTGTTCACTGTCTGCCCTGCCGTGTCTGGTACAGGTACCCTCACCACACTCACCCCTCTCTGTTCACTGTCTGTCCTGGCCTGTCTGCTACAGGTACCCCAACCACACTCACCCCTCTCTGTTCACTGTCTGCCCTGCCGTGTCTGGTACAGGTACCCTCACCACACTCACCCCTCTCTGTTCACTGTCTGCCCTGCCGTGTCTGGTACAGGTACCCTCACCACACTCACCCCTCTCTGTTCACTGTCTGCCCTGCCGTGTCTGGTACAGGTACCTACCCCACACTCACCCCTCTCTGTTCACTGTCTGTCCTGGCCTGTCTGGTACAGGTACCCCACCACAATCACCCCTCTCTGTTCACTGTCTGTCCTGGCCTGTCTGGTACAGGTACCCCCACCACACTCACCCCTCTCTGTTCACTGTCTGTCCCAGCCTGTCTCAGCCTGTCTGGTACAGGTACCCCCACCACACTCACCCCTCTCTGTTCACTGTCTGCCCTGGCCTGTCTCCCCCTGTCTGGTACAGGTACCTCCACCACAATCACCCCTCTCTGTTCACTGTCTGTCCTGGCCTGTCTGGTACAGGTACCCCCACCACACTCACCCCTCTCTGTTCACTGTCTGTCCTGGCCTGTCTGGTACAGGTACCCCCACCACAATCACCCCTCTCTGTTCACTGTCTGTCCTGGCCTGTCTGGTACAGGTACCCCCACCACACTCACCCCTCTCTGTTCACTGTCTGTCCTAGCCTGTCTCAGCCTGTCTGGTACAGGTACCCCCACCACACTCACCCCTCTCTGTTCACTGTCTGCCCTGCCCTGTCTGGTACAGGTACCTCCACCACACGCACCCCTCTCTTTTCACTGTCTGTCCTGGCCTGTCTCCCCCTGTCTGGTACAGGTACCTCCACCACACGCACCCCTCTCTTTTCACTGTCTGTCCTGGCCTGTCTCCCCCTGTCTGGTACAGGTACCTCCACCACACGCACCCCTCTCTGTTCACTGTCTGCCCTGCCCTGTCTGGTACAGGTACCCTCACCACACTCACCCCTCTCTGTTCACTGTCTGCCCTGCCGTGTCTGGTACAGGTACCCCCACCACACTCACCCCTCTCTGTTCACTGTCTGCCCTGGCCTGTCTCCCCCTGTCTGGTACAGGTACCTCTACCACACGCACCCCTCTCTGTTCACTGTCTGCCCTGCCCTGTCTGGTATAGGTACCTCCACCACACGCACCCCTCTCTGTTCACTGTCTGCCCTGCCGTGTCTGGTACAGGTACCTCCACCACACGCACCCCTCTCTTTTCACTGTCTGTCCTGGCCTGTCTCCCCCTGTCTGGTACAGGTACCTCCACCACACGCACCCCTCTCTTTTCACTGTCTGTCCTGGCCTGTCTCCCCCTGTCTGGTACAGGTACCTACACCACACGCACCCCTCTCTGTTCACTGTCTGCCCTGCCCTGTCTGGTACAGGTACCCTCACCACACTCACCCCTCTCTGTTCACTGTCTGCCCTGCCGTGTCTGGTACAGGTACCCCCACCACACTCACCCCTCTCTGTTCACTGTCTGCCCTGGCCTGTCTCCCCCTGTCTGGTACAGGTACCTCCACCACACGCACCCCTCTCTGTTCACTGTCTGCCTTGCCATGTCTGGTACAGGTACCTCCACCACACGCACCCCTCTTTTCACTGTCTGTCCTGGCCTGTCTCCCCTGTCTGGTACAGGTACCTCCACCACACGCACCCCTCTCTGTTCACTGTCTGTCCCCTGCCCTGTCTGGTACAGGTACCTCACCACACTCACCCTCTCTGTTCACTGTCTGCCCTGCCCTGTCTGGTACAGGTACCTCCACCACACGCACCCCTCTCTGTTCACTGTCTGCCCTGCCCTGTCTGGTACAGGTACCCTCACCACACTCACCCCTCTCTGTTCACTGTCTGCCCTGCCCTGTCTGGTACAGGTACCCCCACCACACGCACCCCTCTCTGTTCACTGTCTGTCCTGGCCTGTCTGGTACAGGTACCCCCACCACACGCACCCCTCTCTGTTCACTGTCTGTCCTGGCCTGTCTGGTACAGGTACCCCCACCACACGAACCCCTCTCTGTTCACTGTCTGCCCTGCCCTGTCTGGTACAGGTACCTCCCCCACACGCACCCCTCTCTGTTCACTGTCTGCTCTGGCCTGTCTCCCCCTGTCTGGTACAGGTACCCCCACCACACGCACCCGTCTCTGTTCACTGTCTGCCCTGGCCTGTCTCCCCTGTCTGGTACAGGTACCCCCACCACACTCACCCCTCTCTGTTCTCTGTCTGCCCTGGCCTGTCTCCCCCTTTCTGGTACAGATACCCCCACCCCATGACTCCTCTCTGTTCACTGTCTGCCCTGCCCTGTCTGGTACAGGTACCCCCACCACACTCACCCCTCTCTGTTCACTGTCTGTCCTAGCCTGTCTCAGCCTCTCTGGTACAGGTACCCCCACCACACTCACCCCTCTCTGTTCACTGTCTGCCCTGCCATGTCTGGTACAGGTACCCCCACCACACTCACCCCTCTCTGTTCACTGTCTGTCCTGGCCTGTCTGGTACAGGTACCCCCACCACACTCACCCTCTCTGTTCACTGTCTGTCCTGGCCTGTCTGGTACAGGTACCCCCACCACACTCACCCCTCTCTGTTCACTGTCTGTCCTGGCCTGTCTGGTACAGGTACCCCCACCACACTCACCCCTCTCTGTTCACTGTCTGTCTCAGCCTGTCTGGTACAGGTACCCCCACCACACTCACCCCTCTCTGTTCACTGTCTGCCCTGGCCTGTCTCCCCCTGTCTGGTACAGGTACCTCCACCACACGCACCCCTCTCTTTTCACTGTCTGTCCTGGCCTGTCTCCCCCTGTCTGGTACAGGTACCTCCACCACACGCACCCCTCTCTGTTCACTGTCTGCCCTGCCCTGTCTGGTACAGGTACCTCCCCCACACGCACCCCTCTCTGTTCACTCTCTGCCCTGCCCCGTCTGGTACAGGTACCTCCACCACACGCACCCCTCTCTTTTCACTGTCTGTCCTGGCCTGTCTCCCCCTGTCTGGTACAGGTACCTCCACCACACTCACCCCTCTCTGTTCACTGTCTGCCCTGCCCTGTCTGGTACAGGTACCCTCACCACACTCACCCCTCTCTTTTCACTGTCTGCCCTGCCGTGTCTGGTACAGGTACCCCCACCACACTCACCCCTCTCTGTTCACTGTCTGCCCTGGCCTGTCTCCCCCTGTCTGGTACAGGTACCTCCACCACACGCACCCCTCTCTGTTCAATGTCTGCCCTGCCCAGTCTGGTACAGGTACCTCCACCACACGCACCCCTCTCTTTTCACTGTCTGTCCTGGCCTGTCTCCCCCTGTCTGGTACAGGTACCTCCACCACACGCACCCCTCTCTGTTCACTGTCTGCCCTGCCCTGTCTGGTACAGGTACCTCCACCACACGCACCCCTCTCTTTTCACTGTCTGTCCTGGCCTGTCTCCCCCTGTCTGGTACAGGTACCTCCACGACACGCACCCCTCTCTGTTCACTGTCTGCCCTGCCCTGTCTGGTACAGGTACCCTCACCACACTCACCCCTCTCTGTTCACTGTCTGCCCTGCCGTGTCTGGTACAGGTACCCCCACCACACTCACCCCTCTCTGTTCACTGTCTGCCCTGGCCTGTCTCCCCCTGTTTGGTACAGGTACCTCCACCACACGCACCCCTCTCTGTTCACTGTCTGCCCTGCCCTGTCTGGTACAGGTACCTCCACCACACGCACCCCTCTCTTGTCACTGTCTGTCCTGGCCTGTCTCCCCCTGTCTGGTACAGGTACCTCCACCACACGCACCCCTCTCTGTTCACTGTCTGCCCTGCCCTGTCTGGTACAGGTACCTCCACCACACGCACCCCTCTCTTTTCACTGTCTGTCCTGGCCTGTCTCCCCCTGTCTGGTACAGGTACCTCCACCACACGCACCCCTCTCTGTTCACTGTCTGCCCTGCCCTGTCTGGTACAGGTACCTCCCCCACACGCACCCCTCTCTGTTCACTGTCTGCTCTGGCCTGTCTCCCCCTGTCTGGTACAGGTACCCCCACCACACGCACCCCTCTCTCTTCACTGTCTGCCCTGGCCTCTCTCCCCTGTCTGGTACAGGTACCCCCACCACACTCACCCCTCTCTGGTCACTGTCTGCCCTGGCCTGTCTCCCCTGTCTGGTACAGGTATCTCCACCACACGCACCCCTCTCTGTTTACTGTCTGCCCTGGCCTGTCTTCCCTGTCTGGTACAGGTACCTCAACCACACGCACCCCTCTCTGTTCACTGTCTGCCCTGCCCTGTCTGCTACAGGTACCCCCACCACACTCACCCCTCTCTGTTCACTGTCTGTCATAGCCTGTCTCAGCCTGTCTGGTACAGGTACCCCCACCACACTCACCCCTCTCTGTTCACTGTCTGTCCTGGCCTGTCTCCTCCTGTCTGGTACAGGTACCCCCACCCCACGACTCCTCTCTGTGCACTGTCTGCCCTGCCCTGTCTGGTACAGGTACCCCCACCACACTCACCCCTCTCTGTTCACTGTCTGTCCTAGCCTGTCTCAGCCTGTCTGGTACAGGTACCCCCACCACACGCACCCCTCTCTGTTCACTGTCTGTCCTGGCCTGTCTCCCCCTGTCTGGTACAGGTACCTCCCCCACACGCACCCCTCTCTGTTCACTGTCTGCCCTGCCCTGTCTGGTACAGGGAGACAGGCCAGGACAGACAGTGAAAAGAGAGGGGTGCGTGTGGTGGAGGTACCTGTACCACACGCACCCCTCTCTTTTCACTGTCTGTCCTGGCCTGTCTCCCCCTGTCTGGTACAGATACCTCCCCCACACGCACCCCTCTCTGTTCACTGTCTGCCCTGCCCTGTCTGGTACAGGTACCTCCCCCACACGCACCCCTTTCTGTTCACTGTCTGTCCTGGCCTGTCTCCCCCTGTCTGGTATTGGTACCCCCACCACACGCACCCCTCTCTTTTCACTGTCTGTCCAGCCCTGTCTGGTACAGGTACCTCCACCAAACGCACCCCTCTCTGTTCACTGTCTGCCCTGCCCTGTCTGGTACAGGTACCCCACCACACGCACCCCTCTCTGTTCACTGTCTGTCCAAGCCCGTCTCAGCCTGTCTTGTACAGGTACCCCCACCACACTCACCACACTCACCCCTCTCTGTTCACTGTCTGTCCTGGCCTGTCTCCCCTTGTCTGGTACAGGTACCCCCACCAGACTCACCCCTCTCTGTTCACTGTCTGTCCTGGCCTGTCTGGTACCGGTACCCCCACCACACTCACCCCTCTCTGTTCACTGTCTGTCCTAGCCTGTCTCAGCCTGTATGGTACAGGTACCCCCACCACACTCACCCCTCTCTGTTCACTGTCTGTCGTAGCCTGTCTCAGCCTGTATGGTACAGTTACCCCCACCACACTCACCCCTCTCTGTTCTCTGTCTGTCCTGGCCTGTCTCCCCTTGTCTGGTACAGGTACCCCCACCACACTCACCCCTCTCTGTTCACTGTCTGTCCTGGCCTGTCTGGTACCGGTACCCCCACCACACTCACCCCTCTCTGTTCACTGTCTGTCCTAGCCTGTCTCAGCCTGTATGGTACAGGTACCCCCACCACACTCACCCTCTCTGTTCACTGTCTGTAGTAGCCTGTCTCAGCCTGTATGGTACAGGTTACCCCCACCACACTCACCCCTCTCTGTTCACTGTCTGCCCTGCCCTGTCTGGTACAGGCATGTAGAGATGGTACCTGTATGGTCATGTAGAGAGGTACCTGTATGGTACAGGTACCCCACCACACGCACCCCCTCTTTTCACTGTCTGTCCTGGCCTGTCTCCCCTGTCTGGTACAGGCCCCCCCACACGCACCCCTCTCTGTTCACTGTCTGCCCTGTACCTGTCTGGTACAGGTACCCCCCCACACGCACCCCTTTCTGTTCACTGTCTGTAGAGCCTGTCTCCCCTGTCTGGTGGTACCCCCACCACACGCACCCCCTCTTTTCACTGTCTGTCCTGCCCTGTCTGGTACAGGCATACCTCCCCCACACGCACCCCTTTCTGTTCACTGTCTGTCCTGGCCTGTCTCCCCTGTCTGGTACAGGCATACCCCACCACACGCACCCTCTCTGTTCACTGTCTGTCCAGGCCTGTCTCAGCCTGTATGGTACAGGTACCCCACCACACTCACCCCTCTGTTCTCTGTCTGTCCTGGCCTGTCTCCCCTGTCTGGTACAGGTGCCCCCACCACATGGTCACCCCTCTGTTCACTGTCTGTCCTAGCCTGTCTCAGCCTGTATGGTACAGGTACCCCCACCACACTCACCCCTCTCTGTTCACTGTCTGTCCTGGCCTGTCTCCCCCTTTCTGGTACAGGTACCCCCACCACACTCACCCCTCTCTGTTCACTGTCTGTCCTAGCCTGTCTCCCCCTGTCTGGTACAGGTACCCCCACCACACTCACCCCTCTCTGTTCACTGTCTGTCCTGGCCTGTCTCCCCCTGTCTGGTACAGGTACCCCCACCCCATGCACCCCTCTCTTTTCACTGTCTGTCCTGGCCTGTCTGGTACAGGTACCCCCACCACACTCACCCCTCTCTGTTCACTGTCTGTCCTAGCCTGTCTCAGCCTGTCTTGTACAGGTACCCCCACCACACGCACCCCTCTCTTTTCACTGTCTGTCCTGCCCTGTCTGGTACAGGTACCTCCACCACACGCACCCCTCTCTGTTCACTGTCTGCCCTGCCCTGTCTGGTACAGGTACCTCCACCACACGCACCCCTCTCTGTTCACTGTCTGTCCTGGCCTGTCTCCCCCTGTCTGGTACAGTTACCTCCCCCACACTCACCCCTCTCTGTTCACTGTCTGCCCTGGCCTGTCTCCGCTTGTCTGGTACAGGTACCTCCACCACACGCACCCCTCTCTTTTCACTGTCTGCCCTGCCCTGTCTGGTACAGGTACCCCCACCACACTCACCCCTCTCTGTTCACTGTCTGTCCTGGCCTGTCTCCCCTTGTCTGGTACAGGTACCTCCACCACACGCACCCCTCTCTTTTCACTGTCTGCCCTGCCCTGTCTGGTACAGGTACCCCCACCACACTCACCCCTCTCTGTTCACTGTCTGTCCTGGCCTGTCTCCCCTTGTCTGGTACAGGTACCCCCACCACACTCACCCCTCTCTGTTCACTGTCTGTCCTCGCCTGTCTCAGCCTGTCTGGTACAGGTACCCCCACCATACTCACCCCTCTCTGTTCTCTGTCTGTCCTGGCCTGTCTCCCCCTTTCTGGTACAGATACCCCCACCCCACGACTCCTCTCTGTTCACTGTCTGCCCTGCCCTGTCTGGTACAGGTACCCTCACCACACTCACCCCTCTCTGTTCACTGTCTGTCCTAGCCTGTCTCAGCCTGTATGGTACAGGTACCCCCACCACACTCACCCCTCTCTGTTCACTGTCTGTCCTGGCCTGTCTCCCCCTTTCTGGTACAGGTACCCCCACTTCACGACTCCTCTCTGTTCACTGTCTGCCCTGCCCTGTCTGGTACAGGTACCCCCACCACACACACCCCTTTCTGTTCACTGTCTGTCCTGGCCTGTCTCCCCCTGTCTGGTACAGGTACCCCCACCACACGCACCCCTCTCTGTTCACTGTCTGTCCTAGCCTGTCTCAGCCTGTCTGGTACAGGTACCCCCACCACACTCACCCCTCTCTGTTCACTGTCTGTCCTGGCCTGTCTCCCCCTTTCTGGTACAGGTACCCCCACTTCACGACTCCTCTCTGTTCACTGTCTGCCCTGCCCTGTCTGGTACAGGTACCCCCACCACACACACCCCTTTCTGTTCACTGTCTGTCCTGGCCTGTCTCCCCCTTTCTGGTACAGGTACCCCCACTTCACGACTCCTCTCTGTTCACTGTCTGCCCTGCCCTGTCTGGTACATGTACCCCCACCACACTCACCCCTCTCTGTTCACTGTCTGTCCTGGTCTGTCTGGTACAGGCACCCCCACCACACTCACCCCTCTCTGTTCACTGTCTGTCCTGGCCTGTCTCCCCCTGTCTGGTACAGGTACCCCCACCACACGCACACCTCTCTTTTCACTGTCTGTCCTGGCCTGTCTCCCCCTGTCTGGTACAGTTACCTCCCCCACACTCACCCCTCTCTGTTCACTGTCTGCCCTGGCCTGTCTCCCCCTGTCTGGTACAGGTACCTCCACCACACGCACCCCTCTCTTTTCACTGTCTGTCCTGCCCTGTCTGGTACAGGTACCTCCACCACACGCACCCCTCTCTGTTCACTGTCTGCACTGCCCTGTCTGGTACAGGTACCCCCACCACACTCACCCCTCTCTGTTCACTGTCTGTCCTAGTCTGTCTCAGCCTGTCTTGTACAGGTACCCATTTACATTTACATTTACATTTAAGTCATTTAGCAGACGCTCTTATCCAGAGCGACATACAAATTGGTGCATTCACCTTATGACATCCAGTAGAACAGTCACTTTACAATAGGGAACAGTCACTGTACCAACACTCACCACACTCACCCCTCTCTGTTCACTGTCTGTCCTGGCCTGTCTCCCCTTGTCTGGTACAGGTACCCCCACCACACTCACCCCCTCTCTGTTCACTGTCTGTCCTGCCTGTCTCAGCCTGTCTGGTACAGGTACCCCACCACACTCACCCCTCTCTGTTCTCTGTCTGTCCTGGCCTGTCCCCCTTTCCGGTACAGATACCCCCACACCCACCTCCTCTCTGTTCACTGTCTGTCCTGGCCTGTCTGGTACAGGTACCCCCACCACACTCACCCTCTCTGTTCACTGTCTGTCCTGGCCTGTCTGGTACAGGTAACCCCACCACACTCACCCTCTCTGTTCACTGTCTGTCCTGCCCTGTCTGGTACAGGTGCCCCCCACCACACTCACCCCTCTGTTCACTGTCTGTCCTGGCCTGTCTGGTACAGGTACCCCCACCACACTCACCCCTCTCTGTTCACTGTCTGTCCTGGCCTGTCTCCCCCTGTCTGGTACAGGTACCCCCACCACACTCACCCCTCTCTGTTTACTGTCTGTCCTGGCCTGTCTCCCCCTGTCTGGTACAGGTACCCCCACCACACGCACCCCTCTCTTTTCACTGTCTGTCCTGGCCTGTCTGGTACAGGTACCCCCACCACACTCACCCCTCTCTGTTCACTGTCTGTCCTGGCCTGTCTCCCCCTGTCTGGTACAGGTACCCCCACCACACTCACCCCTCTCTGTTTACTGTCTGTCCTGGCCTGTCTCCCCCTGTCTGGTACAGGTACCCCCACCACACTCACCCCTCTCTGTTTACTGTCTGTCCTGGCCTGTCTCCCCCTGTCTGGTACAGGTACCCCCACCACACGCACCCCTCTCTTTTCACTGTCTGTCCTGGCCTGTCTCCCCCTGTCTGGTACAGTTACCTCCCCCACACTCACCCCTCTCTGTTCACTGTCTTCCCTGGCCTGTCTCCCCCTGTCTGGTACAGGTACCTCCACCACACGCACCCCTCTCTTTTCACTGTCTGTCCTGCCCTGTCTGGTACAGGTACCTCCACCACACGCACCCCTCTCTGTTCACTGTCTGCACTGCCCTGACTGGTACAGGTACCCCCACCACACTCACCCCTCTCTGTTCACTGTCTGTCCTAGTCTGTCTCAGCCTGTCTTGTACAGGTACCCCCACCACACTCACCACACTCACCCCTCTCTGTTCACTGTCTGTCCTGGCCTGTCTCCCCTTGTCTGGTACAGGTACCCCCACCACACTCACCCCTCTCTGTTCACTGTCTGTCCTAGCCTGTCTCAGCCTGTCTGGTACAGGTACCCCCACCACACTCACCCCTCTCTGTTCTCTGTCTGTCCTGGCCTGTCTCCCCCTTTCTGGTACAGGTACCCCCACCCCACGACTCCTCTCTGTTCACTGTCTGCCCTGCCCTGTCTGGTACAGGTACACCCACCACACTCACCCCTCTCTGTTCACTGTCTGTCCTGGCCTGTCTCCCCCTGTCTGGTACAGGTACCTCCACCACACTCACCCCTCTCTGTTCACTGTCTGTCCTGCCCTGTCTGGTACAGGTACCCCCACCACACTCACCCCTCTCTGTTCACTGTCTGTCCTGGCCTGTCTGGTACAGGTACCCCCACCACACTCACCCCTCTCTGTTCACTGTCTGTCCTGGCCTGTCTCCCCCTGTCTGGTACAGGTACCCCCACCACACTCACCCCTCTCTGTTCACTGTCTGTCCTGGCCTGTCTCCCCCTGTCTGGTACAGGTACCCCCACCACACTCACCCCTCTCTGTTTACTGTCTGTCCTGGCCTGTCTCCCCCTGTCTGGTACAGGTACCCCCACCACACTCACCCCTCTCTGTTTACTGTCTGTCCTGGCCTGTCTCCCCCTGTCTGGTACAGGTACCCCCACCACACGCACCCCTCTCTTTTCACTGTCTGTCCTGGCCTGTCTCCCCCTGTCTGGTACAGTTACCTCCCCCACACTCACCCCTCTCTGTTCACTGTCTGTCCTGCCTGTCTGGTACAGGTACCCCCACTTCACGCACCCTCTCTGTTCACTGTCTGCCCTGCCCTGTCTGGTACAGGTACCCCCACCACACACACCCCTTTCTGTTCACTGTCTGTCCTGGCCTGTCTCCCCCTTTCTGGTACAGGTACCCCCACTTCACGACTCCTCTCTGTTCACTGTCTGCCCTGCCCTGTCTGGTACATGTACCCCCACCACACTCACCCCTCTCTGTTCACTGTCTGTCCTGGTCTGTCTGGTACAGGCACCCCCACCACACTCACCCCTCTCTGTTCACTGTCTGTCCTGGCCTGTCTCCCCCTGTCTGGTACAGGTACCCCCACCACACGCACACCTCTCTTTTCACTGTCTGTCCTGGCCTGTCTCCCCTGTCTGGTACAGTTACCTCCCCCACACTCACCCTCTCTGTTCACTGTCTGCCCTGGCCTGTCTCCCCTGTCTGGTACAGGTACCTCCACCACACGCACCCCTCTCTTTTCACTGTCTGTCCTGCCCTGTCTGGTACAGGTACCTCCACCACACGCACCCTCTCTGTTCACTGTCTGCACTGGCCTGTCTGGTACAGGTACCCCCACCACACTCACCCCTCTCTGTTCACTGTCTGTCCTAGTCTGTCTCAGCCTGTCTTGTACAGGTACCCATTTACATTTACATTTACATTTAAGTCATTTAGCAGACGCTCTTATCCAGAGCGACATACAAATTGGTGCATTCACCTTATGACATCCAGTAGAACAGTCACTTTACAATAGGGAACAGTCACTGTACCAACACTCACCACACTCACCCCTCTCTGTTCACTGTCTGTCCTGGCCTGTCTCCCCTTGTCTGGTACAGGTACCCCCACCACACTCACCCCTCTCTGTTCACTGTCTGTCCTAGCCTGTCTCAGCCTGTCTGGTACAGGTACCCCCACCACACTCACCCCTCTCTGTTCTCTGTCTGCCCTGGCCTGTCTCCCCCTTTCCGGTACAGATACCCCCACCCCACGACTCCTCTCTGTTCACTGTCTGTCCTGGCCTGTCTGGTACAGGTACCCCCACCACACTCACCCCTCTCTGTTCACTGTCTGTCCTGGCCTGTCTGGTACAGGTAACCCCACCACACTCACCCCTCTCTGTTCACTGTCTGTCCTGCCCTGTCTGGTACAGGTACCCCCACCACACTCACCCCTCTCTGTTCACTGTCTGTCCTGGCCTGTCTGGTACAGGTACCCCCACCACACTCACCCCTCTCTGTTCACTGTCTGTCCTGGCCTGTCTCCCCCTGTCTGGTACAGGTACCCCCACCACACTCACCCCTCTCTGTTTACTGTCTGTCCTGGCCTGTCTCCCCTGTCTGGTACAGGTACCCCCACCACACGCACCCCTCTCTTTTCACTGTCTGTCCTGGCCTGTCTGGTACAGGTACCTCCACCACACTCACCCCTCTCTGTTCACTGTCTGTCCTGGCCTGTCTCCCCTGTCTGGTACAGGTACCCCCACCACACTCACCCTCTCTGTTTACTGTCTGTCCTGGCCTGTCTCCCCTGTCTGGTACAGGTACCCCCACCACACTCACCCCTCTCTGTTTACTGTCTGTCCTGGCCTGTCTCCCTGTCTGGTACAGGTACCCCCACCACACGCACCCCTCTCTTTTCACTGTCTGTCCTGGCCTGTCTCCCCCTGTCTGGTACAGTTACCTCCCCCACACTCACCCCTCTCTGTTCCCTGTCTGTCCTGGCCTGTCTCCCCTGTCTGGTACAGGTACCTCCACCACACGCACCCCTCTCTTTTCACTGTCTGTCCTGCCCTGTCTGGTACAGGTACCTCCACCACACGCACCCCTCTCTGTTCACTGTCTGCACTGCCCTGACTGGTACAGGTACCCCCACCACACTCACCCCTCTCTGTTCACTGTCTGTCCTAGTCTGTCTCAGCCTGTCTTGTACAGGTACCCCCACCACACTCACCCTCTCTGTTCACTGTCTGTCCTGGCCTGTCTCCCCTGTCTGGTACAGGTACCCCCACCACACTCACCCTCTCTGTTCACTGTCTGTCCTAGCCTGTCTCAGCCTGTCTGGTACAGGTACCCCCACCACACTCACCCCTCTCTGTTCACTGTCTGTCCTGGCCTGTCTCCCCTGTCTGGTACAGGTACCCCCACCACACGCACTCCTCTCTGTTCACTGTCTGCCCTGCCCTGTCTGGTACAGGTACACCCACCACACTCACCCCTCTCTGTTCACTGTCTGTCCTGGCCTGTCTCCCCTGTCTGGTACAGGTACCTCCACCACACTCACCCTCTCTGTTCACTGTCTGTCCTGCCCTGTCTGGTACAGGTACCCCACCACACTCACCCCTCTCTGTTCACTGTCTGTCCTGGCCTGTCTGGTACAGGTACCCCCACCACACTCACCCTCTCTGTTCACTGTCTGTCCTGGCCTGTCTCCCCTGTCTGGTACAGGTACCCCCACCACACTCACCCCTCTCTGTTCACTGTCTGTCCTGGCCTGCCCTGTCTGGTACAGGTACCTCCACCACACTCACCCTCTCTGTTCACTGTCTGTCCTGGCCTGTCCCCTGTCTGGTACAGTTACCTCCCCCACACTCACCCCTCTCTGTTCACTGTCTTCCCTGGCCTGTCTCCCCCTGTCTGTAACAGGTACCTCAACCACACGCACCCCTCTCTTTTCACTGTCTGTCCTGCCCTGTCTGGTACAGGTACCTCCACCACACGCACCCCTCTCTGTTCACTGTCTGCAATGCCCTGACTGGTACAGGTACCCCCACCACACTCACCCCTCTCTGTTCACTGTCTGTCCTAGTCTGTCTCAGCCTGTCTGGTACAGGTACCCCCACCACACTCACCCCTCTCTGTTCACTGTCTGTCCTGGCCTGTCTGCTACAGGTACCCCCACCACACTCACCCCTCTCTGTTCACTGTCTGCCCTGGCCTGTCTCCCCCTGTCTGGTACAGGTACCTCCACCACACCTACCCCTCTCTGTTCACTGTCTGCCCTGCCCTGTCTGGTACAGGTACCTCCACCACACTCACCCCTCTCTGTTCACTGTCTGTCCTAGCCTGTCTCAGCCTGTCTGGTACAGGTACCCCCACCACACTCACCCCTCTCTGTTCACTGTCTGTCCTGGCCTGTCTCAGCCTGTCTGGTACAGGTACCTCCACCACACTCACCCCTCTCTGTTCACTGTCTGTCCTAGCCTGTCTCAGCCTGTCTGGTACAGGCACCCCCACCACACACACCCCTCTCTGTTCACTGTCTGCCATGCCCTGTCTGTACAGGTACCTCCACCACACGCACCCCTCTCTGTTCACTGTCTGTCCTGCCCTGTCTGGTACAGGTACCTCCCCCACACGCACCCTCTCTGTTCACTGTCTGTCCTGGCCTGTCTGGTACAGGTACCTCCCCACACGCACCCTCTCTGTTCACTCTCTGTCCTGGCCTGTCTCCCCTGTCTGGTACAGTTACCTCCCCCAAACTCACCCCTCTCTGTTCACTGTCTGCCCTGCCCTGTCTGGTACAGGTACCCCCACCACACTCACCCTCTCTGTTCACTGTCTGTCCTGGCCTGTCTGCTACAGGTACCCCCACCACACTCACCCTCTCTGTTCACTGTCTGTCCTAGCCTGTCTCAGCCTGTCTGGTACAGGTACCCCACCACACTCACCCCTCTCTGTTCACTGTCTGCCCTGGCCTGTCTCCCCCTGTCTGGTACAGGTACCTCCACCACACCTACCCCTCTCTGTTCACTGTCTGCCCTGCCCTGTCTGGTACAGGTACCTCCACCACACTCACCCTCTCTGTTCACTGTCTGTCCTAGCCTGTCTCAGCCTGTCTGGTACAGGTACCCCCACCACACTCACCCCTCTCTGTTCACTGTCTGTCCTGGCCTGTCTCAGCCTGTCTGGTACAGGTACCTCCACCACACTCACCCCTCTCTGTTCACTGTCTGTCCTAGCCTGTCTCAGCCTGTCTGGTACAGGCACCCCCACCACACACCCCTCTCTGTTCACTGTCTGCCATGCCCTGTCTGGTACAGGTACCTCCACCACACGCACCCCCTCTCTGTTCACTGTCTGCCCTGCCCTGTCTGGTACAGGTACCTCCCCCACACGCACCCCTCTCTGTTCACTCTCTGTCCTGGCCTGTCTGGTACAGGTACCTCCCCCACACGCACCCCTCTCTGTTCACTCTCTGTCCTGGCCTGTCTCCCCCTGTCTGGTACAGTTACCTCCCCCAAACTCACCCCTCTCTGTTCACTGTCTGTCCTGCCCTGTCTGGTACAGGTACCCCCACCACACTCACCCCTCTCTGTTCACTGTCTGTCCTGCCCTGTCTGGTACAGGTACCTCCACCACACGCACCCCTCTCTGTTCACTGTCTGTCCTGGCCTGTCTCCCCCTGTCTGGTACAGGTACCTCCACCACACGCACCCCTCTCTGTTCACTGTCTGTCCTGGCCTGTCTCCCCCTGTCTGGTACAGGTACCCCCACCACACTCACCCCTCTCTGTTCACTGTCTGTCCTAGTCTGTCTCAGCCTGTCTGGTACAGGTACCTCCACCACACCTACCCCTCTCTGTTCACTGTCTGCCCTGCCCTGTCTGGTACAGGTACCTCCACCACACTCACCCCTCTCTGTTCACTGTCTGTCCTAGCCTGTCTCAGCCTGTCTGGTACAGGTACCCCCACCACACTCACCCCTCTCTGTTCACTGTCTGTCCTGGCCTGTCTCAGCCTGTCTGGTACAGGTACCTCCACCACACTCACCCCTCTCTGTTCACTGTCTGTCCTAGCCTGTCTCAGCCTGTCTGGTACAGGCACCCCCACCACACACACCCCTCTCTGTTCACTGTCTGCCATGCCCTGTCTGGTACAGGTACCTCCACCACACGCACCCCTCTCTGTTCACTGTCTGCCCTGCCCTGTCTGGTACAGGTACCTCCCCCACACGCACCCCTCTCTGTTCACTCTCTGTCCTGGCCTGTCTGGTACAGGTACCTCCCCCACACGCACCCCTCTCTGTTCACTCTCTGTCCTGGCCTGTCTCCCCCTGTCTGGTACAGTTACCTCCCCCAAACTCACCCCTCTCTGTTCACTGTCTGCCCTGCCCTGTCTGGTACAGGTACCCCCACCACACTCACCCCTCTCTGTTCACTGTCTGTCCTGGCCTGTCTGCTACAGGTACCCCCACCACACTCACCCCTCTCTGTTCACTGTCTGTCCTAGCCTGTCTCAGCCTGTCTGGTACAGGTACCCCCACCACACTCACCCCTCTCTGTTCACTGTCTGCCCTGGCCTGTCTCCCCCTGTCTGGTACAGGTACCTCCACCACACCTACCCCTCTCTGTTCACTGTCTGCCCTGCCCTGTCTGGTACAGGTACCTCCACCACACTCACCCCTCTCTGTTCACTGTCTGTCCTAGCCTGTCTCAGCCTGTCTGGTACAGGTACCCCCACCACACTCACCCCTCTCTGTTCACTGTCTGTCCTGGCCTGTCTCAGCCTGTCTGGTACAGGTACCTCCACCACACTCACCCCTCTCTGTTCACTGTCTGTCCTAGCCTGTCTCAGCCTGTCTGGTACAGGCACCCCCACCACACACCCCTCTCTGTTCACTGTCTGCCATGCCCTGTCTGGTACAGGTACCTCCACCACACGCACCCCTCTCTGTTCACTGTCTGCCCTGCCCTGTCTGGTACAGGTACCTCCCCCACACGCACCCCTCTCTGTTCACTCTCTGTCCTGGCCTGTCTGGTACAGGTACCTCCCCCACACGCACCCCTCTCTGTTCACTCTCTGTCCTGGCCTGTCTCCCCCTGTCTGGTACAGTTACCTCCCCCAAACTCACCCCTCTCTGTTCACTGTCTGTCCTGCCCTGTCTGGTACAGGTACCCCCACCACACTCACCCCTCTCTGTTCACTGTCTGTCCTGCCCTGTCTGGTACAGGTACCTCCCCACCACACGCACCCCTCTCTGTTCACTGTCTGTCCTGGCCTGTCTGGTACAGGTACCTCCACCACACGCACCCCTCTCTGTTCACTGTCTGTCCTGGCCTGTCTCCCCCTGTCTGGTACAGGTACCCCCACCACACTCACCCCTCTCTGTTCACTGTCTGTCCTAGTCTGTCTCAGCCTGTCTGGTACAGGTACCCCCACCACACTCACCCCTCTCTGTTCACTGTCTGTCCTGGCCTGTCTGGTACAGGTACCCCCACCACACTCACCCTCTCTGTTCACTGTCTGCCCTGGCCTGTCTCCCCTGTCTGGTACAGGTACCTCCACCACACCTACCCTCTCTGTTCACTGTCTGTCCTGCCCTGTCTGGTACAGGTACCTCCACCACACTCACCCCTCTCTGTTCACTGTCTGTCCTAGCCTGTCTCAGCCTGTCTGGTACAGGTACCCCCACCACACTCACCCTCTCTGTTCACTGTCTGTCCTGGCCTGTCTCAGCCTGTCTGGTACAGGTACCTCCACCACACTCACCCTCTCTGTTCACTGTCTGTCCTAGCCTGTCTCAGCCTGTCTGGTACAGGCACCCCCACCACACACACCCCTCTCTGTTCACTGTCTGCCATGCCCTGTCTGGTACAGGTACCTCCACCACACGCACCCCTCTCTGTTCACTGTCTGCCCTGCCCTGTCTGGTACAGGTACCTCCCCCACACGTACCCCTCTCTGTTCACTCTCTGTCCTGGCCTGTCTGGTACAGGTACCTCCCCCACACGCACCCCTCTCTGTTCACTCTCTGTCCTGGCCTGTCTCCCCCTGTCTGGTACAGTTACCTCCCCCAAACTCACCCCTCTCTGTTCACTGTCTGTCCTGCCCTGTCTGGTACAGGTACCCCCACCACACGCACCCCTCTCTGTTCACTGTCTGCACTGCCCTGTCTGGTACAGGTACCCCCACCACACTCACCCCTCTCTGTTCACTGTCTGTCCTGCCCTGTCTGGTACAGGTACCTCCACCACACGCACCCCTCTCTGTTCACTGTCTGTCCTGGCCTGTCTCCCCCTGTCTGGTACAGGTACCTCCACCACACGCACCCCTCTCTGTTCACTGTCTGCCCTGGCCTGTCTCCGCCTGTCTGGTACAGGTACCCCCACCACACGCACCCCTCTCTGTTTACTGTCTGCCCTGGCCTGTCTCCCCCTGTCTGGTACAGGTACCCCCACCACACGCACCCCTCTCTCCCGAGCTTTTTCTCACCTCTAGCACTCACGCACCGTTGGGGCGAGTGACTCAGAATGTCCTGCCCCAAATAGCATTTTGCTATTTGCCTCATGACTCCTGCATACTTTGTTGACTCACAAACATTCCTTACCCAACCATGGGACAGACTGTTTGTTCCCACACTCGGAACTCTGACTCTATTGGTTACATAGACTTTTGGCCTCCCATTCTATTCTAACCATCTCTCGTTGGCTTTGTATTCATGTTACCTGATGAAATTGCTGTACAATATGATCTTGATGCCATCTGATGCATATTCAAGCTCTCCTTGTCCTCTGCCGTGCCTTGATTGTATTACTGCTGATGATATCTGGAAATGTGCATGTACACCCTGGCCCATCTACTGTTGCTAGCCCCAATTCTGACTTGTGCTCTGATATCTGCTTCACTGATTTCTGCTCTCATAAACGCCTGGGGTTTCTGCGCGTTAAACTAGAAGCTTATTACCTAAAATGGATCAATTGAAAGTGTGGTTTCACAGCTCCAATCCAGATGTGTTGGTCATTACTGAGACCTGGTTAAATAAAGGACAAACTGTGGCTGACTTCCAAGCAATGGGAACCTCCCCAGAAAGGACAGACAGGTTCAATTGTTTTTTTCCTCATAAATCTACACACAATTTCCCACAATTTATAACAAATAAATAACTGAAATATCACATTTACATAAGTATTCAGACCCTTTCCTTAGTACTTTGTTGAAGCACCTTTGGCAGCGATTACAGCCTTGAGTCTTCTTGGGTGTGATGCTACATGATTGGCACACATGTATTTTGGTGGTTTCTCCTATTCTTCCCTCGACCTTGACTAGTCTCACAGTCCCTGCCGCTGAAAAGCATTCCCACAGCATGATGCTGCCACCACGATGCTTCACCTTAGGGATGGTTCCAGGTTTCCTCCAGATGTGGTGCTTGGAACGCAGGCCAAAGAGTTCAATCTTGGTTTCATCAGACCAGAGAATCTTGTTTCTCATGGTCTGAGTCCTTTAGGTGATTTTTGGTAAACTCCATGCGTGCGTCATGTGCCTTTTACTGAGGAGTGGCTTCAGCCTGGCCACTCTACCACAAAGAACTGATTGATGGAGTTCTGCAGAGATGGTTGTCCTTCTGGAGGTTTCTCCCATCTCCACAGAGGAACTCTAGAGCTCTGTCAGAGTGACCATCAAGTTCTTGGTCACCTCCCTTACCAAGGCCTTTCTCCCCCGATTGCTCAGTTTGGCCGGGTGGCCAGCTCTAGAAAGAGTCTTGGTGGTTCCAAGCTTCTTCCATTTAAGAATGATGGAGGTGACTGTGTTCTTGGGGCCTTTCAATGCTTCAGATATTTTTTGGAACACTTCCCCAGATCTGTGTCGCTACACATCCTGTCTCTGAGCTCTACGGACAATTCCTTCCACCCCATGGCTTCATTTTTGCTCTGGCAACTGTGGGACCTTATAGATACAGGATGCCTTTCCAAATAATGTCTCATAAATGTAATTTACCACAGGTGGACTCCAATCAAGTTGTAGAAACGTCTCAAAGACAGTCAATGGTAACAGGATGCACCTGAGCTGAATTTCCAGTCTCTTATCAAAGGGTCTGAATAATTATGTAAATAATTTATTTCTGTTATATTTTTTATACATTTGCAAACATTTCTAAAAACCTGTTTTTGTTTTGTCAGTATGGTGTATTGTGTGTAGATTGAGGATCATGTTTTATTCAATCCATTTTAGAATAAGGCTGTAACATAACAATATGTGGTGAAAAGTCAAGGGGTCTGAATATTTTCTGAAGCACTGTATATATATATCCTTAAAGAAACAACCGGTAATCTTTCAGCCAATCAGCGGCCCGGGTATTCGGCCAATCAACGGCCCAGGTATTCAGACAATCTGCTGCCGCCACTGATATACATTTCCGTTCACCATTTAGAAGATTGATTATTCTGACCTTCCCAGCAACCCAGGGGCCAACATTTGTACAGTCATAACACCATTATTTAAGATTTATTCTTGACTAACAATCCTCTGAATTTAATTTAGATGCTTTTACTTCAAAACCCATATTCCTCTCACAAGACACATACCATGTTGTGATATATTTTTAAGAAGGCTGGAATTTCAAAGTCTTTGTGTTGAGAGCTGAAATATAAAAATGAAAAGTGACAATTTTAATAAGTACATTTCCTCAGGTCTCCACAGGTAGTCCAATTTGTTTGGAGATTGACATGGATGTCTCTCTATAGGACTGAGAGGGAGGTGAGGGAGACATGCTGGGGAAAGGAGGAGGGGAGAGTGAGTTGAGGGGAGAGTGGTTAGATTCTACAATGGGGTCAATCTTGCAGCTTCAGCACGGGAAACTCATTTTTTCCACAAATAAGTGGGTGTGATTTTTACATTACAGCACTGCTCACACAAGCTGTTACTGCAGTATTACAGCACTACACATGGAGAAAGCGAGAGAGAGAGAGTTACAGCCAATTTATACTGGCAAGCGATGCTTTGCCAAGCCACACTACCTTAGCCCATAGTTGCTTCCCATATGTGTGCTAGCAAGCCAACAGAATGCTATGTAGTGTTAGGTATCAACAGCCAATCCAGTTGGGCTGGAATCTATAGTGAGCTTTGATAGGCCAATCGAGTCATGATATCGCAGAGCATTTGCATAATATTGAGCTTTCCCCAAATAAAGTCCTGCCCTGTTCACTCTGTGTTCGGAGAGCTTCTCTCACCTTGCAAACTGCAGAGCGAACAGCTTCCTTCCGTTGAAAATGAGCGGAGTTATCGCTTGCTGATGGACACACCCGGTTACTCTTAAGATTCACTGCTGAGGTTGAAAAAACAATGTTTGGTTTGATGTGGTATTTAACAGAGAACATTATAAGATACTCCAAGAGACTGTCAAACATATTAATGTGGGATAGGTCAAGTCATTCAACTGTGACCGTTTTGATGATTTCTGTTTCCCCCCAGGGACTGCTTGAGCTGTGGAGAGTCTTATCTCACAAATAACCATATAGCTTAGCATACATATAGCTTAGCATACAGTAGCTTAACATTTGTATACTGGAAGACTGCTGGGATAAAAACAAGTCTAGTCACTTTCTGTTACTGTAATTTAGGAAAATACGCAATAATATTAAAGTATGTTATACTGAGACAAGGTCACTTCCTAGAGTATCAAGAATTAAACATACACTGAGAAAATATCATACATACAGTACCAGTCAAGAGTTTGGACACACCTACTCATTCCAAGGTTTTTCTTTATTTTAACTATTTTCTACATTGTAGAATAATAGAAAAGACATCAAAAATATGAAATGACACATATGGAATCATGTAGTAATCAACAAAGTGCTAAACAAATTAAAATATATTTTATATTTGAAGTTATTCAGCGTAGCAACCCTTTGCCTTGATGACAGCTTTGCACCCTCTTGGCAATCTCTCAACCAGCATCATGAGGTAGTCAACTGGAATGTATTTCAATTAACAGGTGCCGTGTTAAAAATTCATTTGTGGAATGTATTTCCTTCGTAATGCGTTTGAGCCAATCATTTGTGTTATGACAAGGTAGGGGTGGTATACAGAAGATTGCCCTATATTGTAAAAGACCAAGTCCATATTATGGCAAGAACAGCTCAAATAAGCAAAGAGAAATGACAGTCCATCATTACTTTCAGACATAAAGGTAAGTCAATACGGAACATTTCAAGAACTTTGAACGTTTCTTCAAGTGCAGTTGCAAAAACCATCAAGCACTATGGTGAATCTGGCTCTCATTAAGGACCGCCACAGGAAAGGAAGACCCAGAGTTACATCTGCTTCAGAGGATAAATTCATTAGAGTTAACTCTACCTCAGATTGCAGCCCAAATAAATGCTTCACAGAGTTCAAGTAACAGACACATCTCAACATCAACTGTTTAGAGGAGACTGTGGGAATCAGGCCTAATCTGTCTCCAGGCTGTGTAAGGGCTATTTGACCAAGAAGGAGAATGATGGAGTGCTGCATCAGATGACCTGGCATCCACATTCGCCCAACCTCAACATAATTGAGGTGGTTTGGGATGAGTTGGACTTCAGAGTGAAGGAAAAACAGCCCACAAGTGCTCAGCATATGTGGGAACTCCTTCAAGACTGTTGGAAAAACATTCCTCATGAAGCTGGTTGAGAGAAAGCAAAGAGCATGCAAAGCTGTCATCAAGGGTGGCTACTTTGAAGACTGAAATATAAAATATTTTTTTGTTTGTTTAACTTCTTGGTGACAGGGGGCAGTATTTTCACATCAGAATGAAATGCATGCCCAAATTCAACTGCCTGCTACTCATCCCCAGAAGATAGAATATTCATATTATTAGTATATTTGGATAGAAAACACTCTGAAGTTTCTAAAACTGTTTGAATCATGTCTGTGAGTATAACAAAACTTATTTAGCAGGCAAAACCCTGAGGACAAAACATTCAGATTTTTCTTTTTGAGGTCACTTTTCAATGGGGTTTCATTGGGAATCAGTTCCTTCCGCTTCCACTGGATTTAAACAGTCTTTTGAAATTGGTTGAGGTTTTTCCTTTGTGTAATGAAGAAGTAGCCCTGTTCAGAACGAGGGTCACTTGTAGTGTACTGTTATATAGAGGTGCCTGACCAGAAAGCTAGCTACAGTTTGTTTTCCTCCTGTATTGAACACAGATCATCCCGTCTTCAATTTTATCAATTTTTTACGTAAAAAAAATACCTAACGTTCTACTATTACAAAAGTAGTTTGAAATGTTTTGGCAAAGTTTACAGGTAACTTTTGAGATATTTTGTAGTCACGTTGAGCAAGTTGGAACCAGTGTTTTTCTGGAGCAAACGCTCCAAAGAAATTGACATTTTGGATAAATATCGACGGAATTAATCGAACAAAAGGACCATTTGTGATGTTTATGGGACATATTGGAGTATAGTAATTTATTTGAATTTGGCACTCTGCATTTTCCCTGGCTTTTGGCATCCCACATATCCCAGAGAGGTTAACACTTTTTTGGTTCCTTCATGATTCCATATGTGTTATTTCATAGTTTTGATGTCTTCACCATTATTCGACAATGTTAAAAAATAGTAAAAAATAAAGAAAAAACCCTTGAAAAGTAGGTGTGTCCAAACCTTTGACTGGTACAGTACTGTATATAGTCATTGTACTTGGGATAAAGATCACTCACACAAGGCTATTCTGAGATGGCCCTTGCTTGTTTCACACTGTCATCATACCTCCAGTGAAATGACTAGATGTATGTAAAAAGGCCCTGAATACAGAACAGATCAAAGCACAGAGGGAGTCCGTTCAAAAAATGACGCAATCAGTCTTGGAGAGAACATTTCAAAGTGCTGTGCATGTCTATCATTTGTCAAAAGATCTGTCCCCTGAGAGGAATACACACACACACACACACACACACACACACACACACACACACACACACACACACACACACACACACACACACACACACACACACACACACACACACACACAATAAACAATCTTAAAAGAGCCTGTAATCATTAGTTTACCAAGTAGTATCTTTTGTCATGCTTTTGTCATGATATCTATTTCTCCAAGCATGCGATCCAAAGCTTTATTGATAGCCTCTCAAACCATCAGCAGACTAATCCATTGCATCATGAACTACATAATGTTTCAGCACACGTATGATTCCCGGAGTGACTACTCATTTATATAAACTCCCCTACTCATTTATATACACTCCCCTACTCATTTATATACACTCCCCTACTTATTTATATACACTCCCCTACTTATTTATATACACTCCCCTACTTATTTATATACACTCCCCTACTTATTTATATACACTCCCCTACTCATTTATATACACTCCCCTACTTATTTATATACACTCCCCTACTTATTTATATACACTCCCCTACTCATTTATATACACTCCCCTACTTATTTATATACACTCCCCTACTTATTTATATACACTCCCTACTTATTTATATACACTCCCTACTTATTTATATACACTCCCTACTTATTTATATACACTCCCTACTCATTTATATACACTCCCCTACTTATTTATATACACTCCCCTACTTATTTATATACACTCCCTACTCATTTATATACACTCCCCTACTTATTTATATACACTCCCCTACTCATTTATATACACTCCCCCTACTCTATTTATATACACTCCCCTACTCATTTATATACACTCCCCTACTCATTTATATACACTCCCCTACTCATTTATATACACTCCCTACTCATTTATATACACTCCCTACTCATTTATATACACTCCCTACTCATTTATATACACTCCCCTACTCATTTATATACACTCCCTACTTATTTATATACACTCCCTACTCATTTATATACACTCCCCTACTCATTTATATACACTCCCCTACTCATTTATATACACTCCCCTACTCATTTATATACACTCCCCTACTTATTTATATACACTCCCCTACTTATTTATATACACTCCCCTACTCATTTATATACACTCCCCTACTCATTTATATACACTCCCCTACTCATTTATATACACTCCCCTACTTATTTATATACACTCCCCTACTCATTTATATACACTCCCTACTCATTTATATACACTCCCCTACTTATTTATATACACTCCCCTACTCATTTATATACACTCCCTACTCATGTATATACACTCCCCTACTTATTTATATACACTCCCCTACTCATTTATATACACTCCCTACTCATTTATATACACTCCCCTACTCATTTATATACACTCCCCTACTTATTTATATACACTCCCCTACTCATTTATATACACTCCCCTACTCATTTATATACACTCCCCTACTCATTTATATACACTCCCCTACTCATTTATATACACTCCCCTACTCATTTATATACACTCCCCTACTTATTTATATACACTCCCCTACTCATTTATATACACTCCCTACTCATTTATATACACTCCCCTACTCATTTATATACACTCCCCTACTCATTTATATACACTCCCCTACTCATTTATATACACTCCCCTACTCATTTATATACACTCCCCTACTCATTTATATACACTCCCCTACTCATTTATATACACTCCCCTACTCATTTATATACACTCCCCTACTCATTTATATACACTCCCCTACTCATTTATATACACTCCCCTACTCATTTATATACACTCCCCTACTCATTTATATACACTCCCCTACTCATTTATATACACTCCCTACTCATTTATATACACTCCCTACTCATTTATATACACTCCCTACTCATTTATATACACTCCCCTACTCATTTATATACACTCCCCTACTCATTTATATACACTCCCTACTCATTTATATACACTCCCTACTCATTTATATACACTCCCCTATTTATATACACTCCCTACTCATTTATATACACTCCCCTACTCATTTATATACACTCCCCTACTCATTTATATACACTCCCCTACTCATTTATATACACTCCCTACTCATTTATATACACTCCCCTACTCATTTATATACACTCCCCTACTTATTTATATACACTCCCCTACTCATTTATATACACTCCCCTACTCATTTATATACACTCCCCTACTCATTTATATACACTCCCCTACTTATTTATATACACTCCCCTACTCATTTATATACACTCCCCTACTTATTTATATACACTCCCCTACTTATTTATATACACTCCCCTACTCATTTATATACACTCCCCTACTCATTTATATACACTCCCCTACTCATTTATATACACTCCCCTACTTATTTATATACACTCCCCTACTTATTTATATACACTCCCTACTCATGTATATACACTCCCCTACTTATTTATATACACTCCCCTACTCATTTATATACACTCCCTACTTTATATACACTCCCTACTTATTTATATACACTCCCTACTCATTTATATACACTCCCCTACTCATTTATATACACTCCCCTACTCATTTATATACACTCCCTACTATTTATATACACTCCCCTACTCATTTATATACACTCCCCTACTCATTTATATACACTCCCTACTCATTTATATACACTCCCCTACTTATTTATATACACTCATTTATATACCCTACTCATTTATATACACTCCCTACTCATTTATATACACTCCCCTACTTATTTATATACTCCCCTACTCATTTATATACACTCCCTACTCATTTATATACACTCCCCTACTCATTTATATACACTCCCCTACTCATTTATATACACTCCCCTACTCATTTATATACACTCCCTACTCATTTATATACACTCCCTACTCATTTATATACCTCCCCTACTCATTTATATACACTCCCCTACTCATTTATATACACTCCCTACTCATTTATATACACTCCCTACTCATTTATATACACTCCCCTACTCATTTATATACACTCCCCTACTCATTTATATACACTCCCTACTCATTTATATACACTCCCCTACTCATTTATATACACTCCCCTACTCATTTATATACACTCCCCTACTCATTTATATACACTCCCCTACTCATTTATATACACTCCCCTACTCATTTATATACACTCCCCTACTCATTTATATACACTCCCCTACTCATTTATATACACTCCCCTACTCATTTATATACACTCCCCTACTCATTTATATACACTCCCCTACTCATTTATATACACTCCCCTACTTATTTATATACACTCATTTATATACCCTACTCATTTATATACACTCCCCTACTCATTTATATACACTCCCTACTCATTTATATACACTCCCCTACTCATTTATATACACTCCCCTACTCATTTATATACACTCCCCTACTCATTTATATACACTCCCCTACTCATTTATATACACTCCCCTACTCATTTATATACACTCCCTACTCATTTATATACACTCCCTACTCATTTATATATACTCATTTATATACACCCCTACTCATTTATATACACTCCCCTACTCATTTATATACACTCCCCTACTCATTTATATACACTACTCCCCTACTCATTTATATACACTCCCCCCTACTCATTTATATACACTCCCCTACTCATTTATATACACTCCCCTACTCATTTATATACACTCCCCTACTCATTTATATACACTCCCCTACTCATTTATATACACTCCCCTACTCATTTATATACACTCCCCTACTTATTTATATACACTCCCCTACTTATTTATTTGAAAGGTGAAGGTAAAAACTTTTATTTGGTTCTAGACTCCAGAGTTTTGGATTTGAGATCAAACATTTTATATGAGGCGACAGTAAAAACTGTCACCCTCTATTTGATGGGATTTTCACAGGAGGTTGGCGACACCTTAATTGGGGAGGACATGCTCGTGATAATGGCTGGAGTGGAGTAAGAGGAATGGTATCAAATACATCAAACAAATGGTTTCTATGTATTTCATGCTATTCCATCCGTTCTCCTCTCAGCAGACTCCTGTGATGTTCATACATACAGTGTATCTGTTTTCTCTTTCTCTAGTCCCCTCATTTAGAAGGTGTCAAGTATTTTGACAAATTAGCATATAGCGCTTTACATTTAGTCAATATTTTAGTAACGAAACAGACGGCAAATCCCTCCAACAAGTTTGTAGAGTCACAAGCTTGATGTAGTCATTGTGTGCTAGGAATATGGGACCAAGTACGACATTGTTAACCAAATGTAATACACTGTAAGTGAATTTGTTCAAATACTTATGATACCTTCAAATGGGGGGACTAGATACAATACATGAAGTGCTTTCATTTTTAAATAGTTAAATAGCTATGTATGAAAATACCCTCAATAAAAGGTGATGTTCTGTACTGTCGCCTCATATTAAACATTTGATCTCAAGTCCAAAATGCTAATTTTTCATAATTGCATAATTTACAATCTGTTGAAACAATGAGAATAGAAAGGTTCAGAACGTTTGTGGCAAATATATATATATATAAAAAAATGGGTGGTGTTAAGAGAGAGATGGGAGGGGTTGAGTGGACCTGAAGGGTGGTATTAAAAACAACAAGATAATTCATGTCAAATATACTGTGTCCTTAAAATGTATGTAGGTTCAGAACTTTTGTGAAACAGCACAGTTAAAAATATATGGCAAAATAGAAATCAAACTGGATGGTCTTCAGAGATAGATGGGAGGGGTTGATGGTACATGAAAGAGAAAACAGGTTTTTATACATTTGTAAAAATGTATAATAAAACAAAAGAGAAATCGGCATATTTACAAAAGTATTCAGACCCTGTGCTATGAGACTCGATATGGAGCTCAGATGCATCCTGTTTTCATTGATCATCCTTGAGTTGTTTCTACAACTTGGTTGGAGTTCCCCTGTTGCAAATTCAATCGATTAGACATGATTTTGAAAACATACACCTGTCTATTTAAGGTCCCACAGTTGACAGTGCATTTCAGAGCAAAAACCAAGCCATGAGGTTGAAGGAATTCAAATCAAATCAATCAAATTTTATTGGTCACATACACATGTTTAGCAAATGTTATTGTGGGTGTTGCGTAATGCTTGTGTTTCTAGCTACAACAGTAATCTAACAATTTCACAACAATACACACAAATCCAAAGTAAAGGAATGGAATTAAGAATATATAACTATTTGGACGAGCAATGTCAGATCGACATGGACTAAGATACAGTACAATAGAATAGAATACAGCATATATATATGAGATCAGTAATATGTAAACATTATTAAAGTGACCACTGTTCCAATATTAAAGTAGCCAGTGTTTTCAAGTCTATGTATATAGGGCAGCAGCCTTTAAGGTGCTACTGATGGCTATTTAACAGTCTGATGGCCTTGAGATAGAAGCTGTTTTTCAGTCTCTCGATCCCAGGTTTGATGCACCTGCAGTAACTTCGACTCCTGGATGATAGCGGGGTGATGCGTCCTGGAGGGCAGGTAGTTTGCCCCCGATGATGAGTTGGGCAGACAGCACCACCCTCTGGAGACCCCTGCGGTTGCGGGCCGTGCAGTTTCCGTACCAGGCGGTGATACAGACAGGATGCTCTCAATTCTGAATCTGTAAAAGTTTGTGAGGTGCCAAGCCAAATTTCTTCAGCCTTCTGAGGTTGAAGAGGCGCTGTTGTGCCTTATTCACCACACTGTCTGTGTGGTTGGACCATTTCAGTTTGTCAATGATGTGTAAGCCAAGGAACTTGAAGCTTTCCACCTTCTCCACTGCGGTCCCATCAATGTGGGTGGGGGGTGCTCCATCTGTTTTCTTGAAGTCCACGATTAGCTCCTTTGTTTTGTTGACGTTGAGTGAAAGGTTATCTTCCCGGCACCACACTCCCAGGGCCCTCACCTCATCCCTGTATGCTGTCTCGTCATTTTTGGTAATCAGGCCAATCAGGTCATGTTGTGTCATCTGCAAACTTGATGACTGAGTTGGAGGTGTGCGTGGCCACGCAGTCATGGATGAACAGGGAGTACAGGAGGGGCCTGAGCATGTGCCCTTGTGGGGACCCTGTGTTGGGGATCAGCGAAGTGGAGATGTTATTTCCTACCTTCACCATCTGGGGCAGCCTGTCAGGAAGTCCAGGACCCAATTGCACCTGGCATGGTTCAGACCCAGGGCCCCAATGATGAGCTTGTAGGGTACTATGGTGTTGAAGGCTGAGCTATAGTCAATGAACAGCATTCTTGAATAGGTATTCCTCTTGTCCAGATGGGATAGAGCAGTGTGCAGTGTGATGGAAATTGTATCATCTGTGGATGTATTGGGGCGGTAAGCAAATTGAAGTGGGTCTAGGGTGTCAGGTAAGGTAGAATTGTCTGTAGAGCTCAGACAGGATTGTGTTGAGGCTCTGGGGGAAGGGTACCAACAAATATCTGCAGGTCCCCAAGAAAACAGTGGTCTCCATCATTCCTAAATGGATGAAGTTTGGAACAACCGAGACTCTTCCTAGAGCTGTCCACCTGGCAAAACAGAGCAATCGGGGGAGAAGGGCCTTGGTCAAGGAGGTGACCAAGAACCCAATGGTCAATATGACAGAGCTCCAGAGTTGCTCTGTGGAAAAGGAAGAACCTTCCGGAAGGACAACCATCTCTGCAGAACTCCACCAATCAGGGCTTTATGGTAGAGTGGCCAGGCTGAAGCCACTCCTCAGTAAAAGGCACATGACAGCTTGCTTGTAGTTTGCCAAAAGGCACCTAAAGGACTCTCAGACCATGAGAAACAAGATTCTCTGGTCTGATGAAACTAAGATTGAACACTTTGGCCTGATTGCCAACCATCACATCTGGAGGAAACCTGGCACTATCCCTATGGTGAAGTATGGTGATGGCAGCATCATGCTGTGGGGATGTTTTTCAGTGGCAGGGAATGGGAGACTAGTTAGGATCGAGGGAAAAATGAATGGAGTAAAGTACAGAGAGATCCTTGATTAAAAACCTGCTCCAGAGCGCTCAGGACCTCAGATTGGGGTGAAGGTTTACCTTCCAACAGGACGACAACCCTAAGCACACAGCCAAGACAATGCAGGAGTGGCTTCCGGACAAGTCTCTGAATATGCTTGAGTAGCCCAACCAAAGCCGGGAGTAGAATCCGATCGAACATCACTGGAGAGACCTGAAAATAGCTGTGCAGTGATGCTCCCCATCCAACATGACAGAGCTTGAGGTAATCTGCATGAAGAATGGGAGAAACTCCCCAAATACAGGTGTGCCAAGCTTGTAGTTTCATACCCAAGAAGACTCAAGGCTGTAATCGCTGCCAAAGGTGCTTCAACAAAGTACTGAGTAAAGTGTCTGAATACTTATGTTAATATGATAATCATTTTTTTTTGCTTTGTCATTATGGGAAATTGTGTGTAGATTGATGAGGGGGAAAAAACAAAGAAAATGTTGAAAAGGTCAAGGAGTGTGAATACTTTTAGAATGCGCTGTATCCCGCAGCAGTCAAACGTTTTAACTTATTCAAGTTTTTTTCTTGGTACTATAAATATGTTAGATTTTAGATTCTTCAGAGAAGTCACCTTTTGCCTTATTTTACTTGACAAGTCAGTTAAGAAAAAAATCTTATTTACAATGATGGCCTACCAACAGGCAAAAAGTCTCCTGTGGGGATGGGGGCTAGGATTTCTTTTTAAAATAAACACTACATAAAGAGAGACCTAAGACAACAACACAGCAAGACAGCAACACATGACAACACAGCATAGTTGCAACACAACATGACAACAACATGCTAGCAATACAACATGGCAACAGCACACAATGGTAGCAGCACAAAATTGGTGCAAACATTATTTGGCACAGACAACAGCACAAAGGGCAAGAAGGTAGAGATGACAATACATCACACAAAGCAGCCACAACTGTCAGTAAGAGTGTCCATGATTGAGTCTTTGAATGAAGAGATTGAGATAAAACTGTCCAGTTTGAGCATTTGTTGCGGCTCGTTCCAGTCGTTAGCTGCAGCGAACTGGAAAGACGAGTGGCCCAGGGATGTGTGTGCTTTGGAGACCTTTAACAGAATGTGACTGGCAGAATGGCTGTTGCATGTGGAGGACGAGGGCTGCAGTAGATAATGCATCTCAGTTAGGGGGGAGTGAGGCCTAAGAGGGTTTTATAAATCAGCATCAACCAGTTGGTCTTGCGACGGGTATACAGAGATGACCAGTTTACAGAAGAGTATAGAGTGCAGTGATGTGTCCTATAAGGAGCATTGGTGTCAAATCTGAAAGATCATCTAGCAGCTAAAGAGTACCCCTTCCTGCCGATCTATAAATGAAGTCTCTGTAATCTAGCATGGGTAGGATGATCATCTGTATCAGGGGTAGTTTGGCAGTTGGGGAGAAAGAAGAGCGATTACGATAGAGGAAACCAAGTTTAGATTTAACTTTAGCCTGCAGCTTTGATATGTGCTAAGAGAAGGACAGTGTAGCATCTATCCATACTCCCAAGTACTTGTATGAGGTTGGCTGATTGTGGAGGCCAGGTCATCTGATGCAGCACCATCACTCTCCTTCTTGTTCAAAAAGCCCTTACACATCCTGGAGGTCTGTTATGGGTCATTGTCCTGTTGAAAAACAAATGATAGTCCCACTAATCACAAACCAGATGAGTTGGTGTATTGCTGCAGAATGCTGTGGTAACCATCCTGGTTAAGTGTGCCTTGAATTCTAAATAAATCACTGACTGTGTCACCAGTAAAGCACCCACACACCATCATACCTCATCCTCCATGCTTTAAGGTGGGAGCCACACATGCGGGGTCATCCGTTTGCCAACTCCACGTTTCACAAATACACAGCGGTTGGAACCAAAAATCAAAGGACAGATTTCCACCGGTCTAATGTCCATTCCTCGAGTTTCTTGGCCCAAGCAAGTCTCTTCTTCTTCTTGGTTTCCTTTAATAGATTGGTTTCTTTTCATCAATTCGACCACGAAGACCTGATTCACGCAGTCTCCTCTGAACAGTTGATGTTGAGACGTTTCTGTTACTAGAACTCTGTGAAGGATTTACTTGAGCTGCAATCTGAGGTGCAGTTAACTTTATTAAACGTATCCTCTGCAGCAGATGTAACTCTGGGTCTTCCTTTCCTGTCCTCATGAGAGCCAGTTTCATCATAGCTTTTGATGGTTTTTGTGACTTAATTTGAACACATTTTCAAAGTTCTAGAAATGTTCCATATTAACTGACCTTCATGTCTTAAAGTAATGATGGATTGTAATTTCTCTTTGCTTATTTGAGCTTTTCTTGCCATAATATGGACTTGGTCTCATACCAAATAGGGCTATCTTTTGTATACCACCCCTCCCTTGTCATAACACAACTGATTGGCTCAAACGCATTAAGAACGAAAGATATTGCAAAAATGTACATTTAAAAAGGCACACCTGTTAATTGAAATGCATTCCAGGTGACTACCTCAGGAAGCTACCGTCCCACGTACCCATACGTTAACACTTTTTTGGTGACTACATGATTCCATATGTGTTGTTTATATACAGAAATACAGAAAAGCCCTTGAATGAGTAGATGTGTCCAATCTTTTGTCTGGCACTATTATATTTACAAAAAATATATGGGTGATTAGAAATGACTCGGACAATTACAATGAATGAAGCCACAATCTATCTGCACTATTCTAGCTGTTCAACCCCCTTCAAAATAAATGTTTAGCTTCGCTGTCCAAATACATTGGACAGCGAATGACAAACTTATACAAGTGTAAATGATATCCTTCTAAAGAATAGATCATCATTCACATGTACATCCACAGCCCTACCAGCACACAATGTTGCCAGGAGTGACAGAGCAGCACCAGATCAGAGGTTGAAACAGGATGGAACACTGTCCTGATGGACGAACGGACAGAGAGACACTTCAACACTGTCTTACACTGTCTGTCTGATGGAAGCACAGATGGATGGACATCACAACATTGGTGAGTACATTGCAGGACATTAGTCTAAGTATCATATTCACAAACACAGTTTAAATTCATGTACTATGGATTGTATGGTACACGATCATATGGGCTGTGTGTGTGTGTGTGTGTGTGTGTGTGTGTGTGTGTGTGCGTGCGTGCGTGCGTGCGTGCGTGCGCGTGTGTGTTTCCATGCATGTGTGATTCCATGCTTGTGGCCGCATGCTCACGTGCCACTACACAAGTGCGTGTATCTAACTCCAGGTACAGCAGATTTTTCAATGTACCAACATCATCCCATTTTAACTCACATCATCTACTCACTAGAAGCTGAGGGGACAGAGAGAAACAAAGGGATGAGTTTTCTTTTCGCTATCCCAACAAGAAGCCTGTAATCAGAGGACAGAGAGAAACAAAAGGATGAGTTTTCCATTAGCTATCCTAACAGGAAGCCTGTCGTCAGAGGCCAGCAGACTCTGTAGGGGCTTGTCAAATAAATGGGCTATTGTATCTTTGTTGCATTGGTAAAAATCCTTTAAGTGGTTTAAGTTTTCACGCTTCATGAGTCAATACAGCTTCTCAAGCGGGCGCACAAGCAGAATATTTTTGTTACACTCCCTCTATATTGCTCTTGCTCCATCTTTCTCTCACTCACTCTCTCTCTCGTGCTCTCTCTCTCTCTCTCTCTCTCTCTCTTTCTTTAACTCACTCACTCACTCTCACACTCTTTATCTCTGTTTCTCTCTCTGTCTCTCTGTTTCTCTCATTCTCACACTCTTTATCTCTGTCTCTCTCTCTTTCTCTCTCCATCTCTTGTTTTCTCCCTCTTTCTCCTGCTTTTTGTGAAGGGTATCAAACCCAGTCCACACCAGACAATTTGTTACGACAGGTGGGAAAATGAATGCAGAGCTGACAATCAATTTGTTGTGAGATTGTCTCACCAAAGCAATGTATCTACATTCTTGATTTCAGCTTCTATTTGTGGGCGCGTCCTTTAAGCTGAACCCAGCATCTGTCTCAATCAATGAAGGGGAGTGCCAGGGGGCTACGGTGAGCTGTCAACACCCCCTCCACACCTAGACCACCCTACGCCACCACCATACACCCTACTGCTTCTCAAGGCTGAGTGGGGTTACTGAGGACGAGAGGAGAGTGGAAAACCTCTGTTGTAGGCTCTGCATGTGAAGCAGAACTGAGATGTAAACTCACTGTTATTTTCTCAAAATACATGAGGATGATGACTTTTTTTATTTACATTTCAAAAACAAGAAAGGGAACTGTATGATTATATACTAAGAAGAAGAATAGATGTTGCAGTACAGTATATTTACATTTACATTTAAGTCATTTAGCAGACGCTCTTATCCAGAGCGACTTACAAATTGGTGCATTCACCTTATGACATCCAGTAGAACAGTCACTATCTCAGTATAGCGTGATGTAAAGAGAAGGAATAGGGGTTTAATTCAGATCAGATAAAATGAAGTAAAGCATATAACATTTATTTATTTTACAAACAGAGAATGTAGTATACATCCCTTTCTTTTAATAACCATTTACAGCAGTTGGCTAAATCAGGGTCACACAGAGTGTTTCTTGATAGTCTTTAACAAATCTACTTTGAAACAAATGTATACACCTCACACAGGTGGTTACCATGTCAGATTTAGAGTTGAAACATTTTGAGTTTGCATACCAATATTACACTTCATATACAGTGCCTTGCGAAAGTATTCGGCCCCCTTGAACTTTGAGACCTTTTGCCACATTTCAGGCTTCAAACATAAAGATATAAAACTGTATTTTTTTCTGAAGAATCAACAACAAGTGGGACACAATCATGAAGTGGAACGACATTTATTGGATATTTCAAACTTTTTTAACAAATCAAAAACTGAAAAATTGGGCGTGCAAAATTATTCAGCCCCTTTACTTTCAGTGTAGCAAACTCTCTCCAGAAGTTCAGTGAGGATCTCTGAATGATCCAATGTTGACCTAAATGACTAATGATGATAAATACAATCCACCTGTGTGTAATCAAGTCTCCGTATAAATGCACCTGCACTGTGATAGTCTCAGAGGTCCGTTAAAAGCGCAGAGAGCATCATGAAGAACAAGGAACACACCAGGCAGGTCCGAGATACTGTTGTGAAGAAGTTTAAAGCCGGATTTGGATACAAAAAGATTTCCCAAGCTTTAAACATCCCAAGGAGCACTGTGCAAGCGATAATATTGAAATGGAAGGAGTATCAGACCACTGCAAATCTACCAAGACCTGGCCATCCCGCTAAACTTTCAGCTCATACAAGGAGAAGACTGATCAGAGATGCAGCCAAGAGGCCCATGATCACTCTGGATGAACTGCAGAGATCTACAGCTGAGGTGGGAGACTGTCCATAGGACAACAATCAGTCGTATATTGCACAAATCTGGCATTTATGGAAGAGTGGAAAGAAGAAAGCCATTTCTTAAAGATATCCATAAAAAGTGTTGTCTAAAGTTTGCCACAAGCCACCTGGGAGACACACCAAACATGTGGAAGAAGGTGCTCTGGTCAGATGAAACCAGAAGTGAACTTTTTGGCAACAATGCAAAACGTTATGTTTGGCGTAAAAGCAACACAGCTCATCACCCAGAACACACCATCCCCACTGTCAAACATGGTGGTGGCAGCATCGTGGTTTGGGCCTGCTTTTCTTCAGCAGGGACAGGGAAGATGGTTAAAATTGATGGGAAGATGGATGGAGCCAAATACAGGACCATTCTGGAAGAAAACCTGATGGAGTCTGCAAAAGACCTGAGACTGGGACGGAGATTTGTCTTCCAACAAGACAATGATCCAAAACATAAAGCAAAATCTACAATGGAATGGTTCAAAAATAAACATATCCAGGTGTTAGAATGGCCAAGTCAAAGTCCAGACCTGAATCCAATCGAGAATCTGTGGAAAGAACTGAAAACTGCTGTTCACAAATGCAACAATGTTATAATTTGATTTGCATTTTAATGAGGGAAATACGTTTTTGACCCCTCTGCAAAACATGACTTAGTACTTGGTGGCAATCACAGAGGTCAGAGGTTTCTTGTAGTTGGCCACCAGGTTTGCACACATTTCAGGAGGGATTTTGTCCCACTCCTCTTTGCAGATCTTCTCCAAGTCATTAAGGTTTCAAGGCTGATGTTTGGCAACTCGAACCTTCAGCTCCCTCCACAGATTTTCTATGGGATTAAGGTCTGGAGACTGGCTTGGCCACTCCAGGACCTTAATGTCCTTCTTCTTGAGCCGCTCCTTTGTTGCCTTGGCCGTGTGTTTTGGGTCATTGCCATGCTGGAATACCCATCCACGACCCATTTTCAATGCCCTGGCTGAGGGAAGGAGGTTCTCACCAAAGATTTGACGGTACATGGCCCCGTCCATCGTGAAGTTGTCCTTTCCCCTTAGCAGAAAAAAAACCCAAAGCATAATGTTTCCACCTCCATGTTTGATGGTGGGGGTGGTGTTCTTGGGGTCATAGGCAGCACTTCTGTTCCTCCAAACACGGCGAGTTGAGTTGATGCCAAAGAGCTCCATTTTGGTCTCATCTGACCACAACACTTTCACCCAGTTGTCCTCTGAATCAGTCAGATGTTCATTTGCAAACTTCAGATGGGCATGTATATGTGCTTTCTTGAGCAGGGGGACCTTGCGGGCGCTGCAGGATTTCAGTCCTTCACCGCGTAGTGTGTTACCAATTGTTTTCTTTAGTGACTATGATCCCAGCTGCCTTGAGATCAATGACAAGATCCTCCCGTGTAGTTCTGGGCTGATTCCTCACCGTTCTCATGATCATTGCAACTCCACGAGGTGAAATCTTGCATGGAGCCCCAGGCCAAATGAGATTGACAGTTCTTTTGCGTTTCTTCCATTTGCGAATAATCGCACCAACTGTTGTAACCTTCTCACCAAGTTGCTGGGCGATGGTCTTGTAGCCCATTCCAGCCTTGTGTAGGTCTACAATCTTGTCCCTGACATCCTTGGAGAGCTCTTTGGACTTGGCCATGGGGGGGAGTTTGGAATCGGATTGATTGACTGCTTCTGTGGACAGGTGTCTTTTATACAGGTAACAAACTGAGATTAGGAGCACTCCCTTTAAGAGTGTGCTCCTAATCTCAGCTTGTTACCTGTATAAAAGACACCTGGGAGCCAGAAATCTTTCTGATTGAGAGGTGGTCAAATACTTATTTCCCTCATTAAAATGCAAATCAATTTATAACTTGTTTGACATGCATTTTTCTGGATTTTTTTGTTGTTATTCTGTCTCTCTCTGTTCAAATAAACCTACCATTAAAATTATAGACTGATCATTTCTTTGTCAGTGGGCAAACGTACAAAATCAGCAGGGGAACAAATATTTTTTTCCCTCACTGTAGAAACTAGAAAACGGGAAAAAAAAGTTGGTAGGACTTGACGGGACAAGACGAACTGGCAACAGACAAACAGAAAACACAGACAAACAGGAAACATGGGTATAAATACACATGAGATAATGGGGACAAATGGGAGACACATGGTGGGTGGTGGAGACAAGCACAAGACAGGTCAAAGAGATCAGGGTGTGACAGATAAGATCCTTATTGAGCTTCTCAAAGCACTTCATGATGTCAGACGTTAGTGCTATGTGGCAATAGTCATTTCAGTTACCTTTGCTTTTTTGGGTACAGGTACAATGGTGGACATCTTGAAGCAAGAGCTCACAGTCCTTGGGAGCAGGCCGTGTTGATGGCACTGTGTTATACTCAAAGGGGGCGATGGAGCAAGATGTCATTATCCGCGACATGGCTGGTTTTCTCTTTGAAATCTGTGATTGTCTGTAGACCCTGCCACATACGTAATATAATATAATATATGCCATTTAGCAGACGCTTTTATCCAAAGCGACTTACAGTCATGTGTGCATACATTCTACGTATGGGTGGTCCCAGGAATCGAACCCACTACCCTGGCGTTACAAGCGCCATGCTCTACCAACTGTGCCACAGAAGGTCTTTTGTTTGAGTCGTTGAATTGCGACTCCACTTCGTCTCTGTACTAACGTTTTTCCTCTTTGATTGCCTTATGGAGGGAATAACTACATCGTTTGTATTCAACAATATTCTCAGTCACCAAGCCATGGTTATATGCGGTGGTTCGCGCTTTCAGTTTAGCACGTATTCTGCCATCTATCCACGGTTTCTGGTTTGGGTAGGTTAATTGTCACAGTAGGAACAACATCCCCTTTACACTTCCTGATGAACTCAGTCACCGTGTCCGTGTATACATCAATGTTATTATCCAAGGCTACCCGGAACATATCCCAGTCAGCATGATCAAAAGAATCTTGAAATGTGGATTCCGATTGGTCAGACCAGCATTGAATAGACCTTAGCACATGTACTTCCTGTTTGAGTTTCTGCCTATAGGAAGGGAGGAGCAAAATAGAGTTCTGATCTGATTTGCAGAAGGGAGAGCGTGGGAGGGCCTTGTAGGCATCCCAGAAGAGAGAATAGCAGTTTCCCAGTGCAAGTACTACAGTCAATGTGGTGATAGAACTTCGGTAGCGTTTTCCTCAAATTTGCTTTGTTAAAATTACCATCTACAAAAAATGTGGCCTCAGGATATGTGGTTCCAGTTTGCATAAAATCCAGTGTAGTTCCTTGAGGGCCGTCATGGTATCGGCTTGAGGGGGAATGTACACAGCAGTGACTATAACTGAAGAGAATTCTCTTGAGAGGTAATACAGTTGGAATTTGATTGTGAGGTATTCTAGGTCGAGTGAACAATAGGACCTGAGTTTCTGTACGTTATCACAATCACACCATGAGTGGTTAATCATAAAACATACACCCCAGCCCTTCTTCCTGGAGAGTTCTTTATTCTTGTCTGTGCGGTGTCCTCATTATTTACACATTCTAGTCAGTCAAAACAATTGTTCACACTGTCTTCTCCAATCCCCTCACATGACACCCAATTCAATCAATTCCTGATAAAAGAGTATTGGTTCAAATGCCGTTAACATCTCTAGCACACAAACATTCTGAATGAACCCACAATGTGGTTAGCTTTTAACTGCAGTTGATTGAACAGCTGTATTTCTGAAGCAGGGTTAAAACTTTGATAACTTTCCAAAAATTCAGAGGTTTTCCAGAAATCCCAGATGGAAGATTCACGGAATAAGGAGTGAATAAGCAGGAAATCCAGTCTTCCAGCCAGGATTTCTAGAAAACCTGGTAATTGTGCGAACTCAGATAGGGGCACAGAGGCGTATGTATGAAGTCCCACCAAGAACTACAGAAAATACATGGTTAACATCCAAACATCACCAGAACCAGAGGCTGGATTGAAATCTTTTCACCCTAGCAACATTTTCACTTGCCCTTGGACGTTCTCTAGCTCACTGGTGTCATTCACTTGGCTAATGGCTCCCATTCTGCTACAGAGAGACTATTAGAGACCTGACACTACAAGGAGCCCTGACTCTCAGCTTTGGGGCCTAAAAGATTGTTTCCAAAGTGGCGGTATGGAAGAAAGAGGGCTTTTCTCATCAATCATTTCTGTTGTTATAAGTGGTAGGGTGCTTCCCTAAGGGGTTTGGGGGGATTGAACTGCCTAGTCCTAGGAGATGCCGCATGTTTCCCCTATCTAAGCCATTACACAGGTAGTAGACTCATCAGAAAGAATGGTGAGACATGTTCAGCTGCTATGTAGCCAGTGTCTACATCAGAGCCCATCTCATCCATTTCTAATTAACCTTGCCTATGTACGCCTGTACATCCTGTTGAAGCAGTGGTTAGCAGGTCTGACAATGGGCAGGGAGACCTGAGTTTGAGACCCACAAGAAGAAGTACACCGTCACCATTCTCTAAAATTGTTACACATTGTCCAGTAATTGTCACACCCTGATCTGTTTCACCTGTCTTTGTGCTTGTCTCCACCCCCCTCCAGGTGTCGCCCATCTTCACATCACCCCTGTGTATTTATACCTGTGTTCTCTGTTTGTTTGTTGCCTGTTCGTCTTGTCAGGTCTTACCAGCGTGCTTTTCCGTCTTTCTTTTTTTCAAGTTTTCCCAGTTCTGACTATTTCTGCCTGCTCTGACCCCGAGCCTGCATGCCATCCTGTACCTGCCTGACTCAGACCTGATCATGAATCCCTGCCTGTCCTTGACCTGCGCTTTGCCTGCCCTGTGTTTACAATAAATCATCTGAGATCTGCCTCCTGTGTCTGCATCTGGGTCCTATCCTGAGTCATAATAGTTACTGGCCCGCTGCCCAGTAGGGAATTGCTCCAGCAACGTATCAAAGCCTTATCATCGTGTTCTGCCAGGGTATGGAGTCCCTCCATAAGGCACTGCAATAATTCCTTGTGTCTTCCATTGGTGGCTCCTTGCTGGGAGACAGCATTGTGGAGCTGGTCTGAGTCTGCTGGATCACTCATGGCTAACTCTGGATATGACCCGGATGTAGACACAGGAGGCAGATAGTACAGATCTCAGATGATTTATTGTAAACACCGGGCAGGTAAAAGGCAGGTCGAGGACAGGCAGGGGTTTGTGATCAGGTCTGAGTCGGGCAGGTAGGGAATGACAGGCAGGCCCGTGGTCAGGGCAGGCAGAGGTTCATAATTAGGTCAGAGTCAGGCAGGTAAAGGATGTCAGGCAGGCTCGGGGTCAGGGCAGGCAGAAATAGTCAGAATCGGGAAAACTAGGAAACAAAACCTGAGAAAAAGGAAGATGGGAAAGCATGCTGGTAACACCTGACAAGATGAACTGGCAACAAACAAACAGAGAACACAGGTATAAATACACAGGGGATGATGGGAAGATGGGCGACACCTGGAGGGGGGTGGAGACAAGCACAAAGACAGGTGGAACAGATCAGGGTGTGACAGTAATGCCCTGCAAGATTGAGATAAGCAATTAGTGAAAGTACATATCTTGCTACTTTTTATAAATGACTGTAAACATAGATGAGACTACATCTTCCAAGTACTGCAGCAGATTAGCTGTTCTGATGTGTTCCTAATTGACCAAATGGTTATATGTTCTTTGTGGTCATCTCAAATATTTTCAATCTAAACTCTCTCTTTAAACATTACTTTCAATTGGGGCCCTAATGGTTTGAATGGCTCTTGAATCAGACCAGGGTATGGGAATAGAACAGTAATTTTAAAGAGTTGAAGTGGACTGTTGAAATAAAACAGAGATGCTTGCTCCTAATGCTCTGTCTAATACTTGGCTTGCTCTAATGTACTGTGCGTTGGAGGGCTGATTCTGAACTGAGTGTGAGTGATATTGAGTACATTATCTCTGAGTCAAACCAACCAGGCCTGCTCTTTAGCAGCTTTAAGGGTTCAGAATATAAATGTTACAAACATAATTCCAGTGTTGGAAAAAGTACTCAGATGTCATACATGAGTGAAAGTAAAGATACTTTAACCCTCCTGTTGTGTTCGTTTCATGTTCATTGATTCTGTGTTCCCAGTCCAAAATGTCTGCCCCATCATAGCTGATTATAAATCCATAATAATACATATATTATCACCTAATGTTGTGTTAGATCTTTTTATCAACTTAAGTTCTTGTGAACATTACAAGTTTTGAACTTCTATTTGCTATTTATGGCCTGTAGGCCTCATTGACCTGAGCTCATACAACTCGTTTTTTGAATTTAAAAAAGCATAATGTATGGATTATTTTGACTATAACAAATACTCAGATGAAACATATTGTGCTACTCATCACAGACTACTTTGTGTCAAAGTTTAACAAGGACTCTCCTCCTTACCAGTGTCATACTCAAAGATATGATCAAGAGCCTCACATACAGTTTAATGTTTGGTCATTGTGCTGCCAAAGAATGGATTGTGAGCAAGACCTCTAAAAAGCTTTATACACCAGAGCTGCGAGAAAAGTTCTATATATTATTGAAACAATGTTGCGATTGTTTGTGAGAATGCCAACGGGTGTGGTTCCCTTGGGAGAAAGATTCTATTGGGGAAAGGTTCCCGTGTGTCACGCCTTAGTCATTGGTCATTTTGTATTTTCGTTATATGTTTGGTCAGGCCAGGGTGTGACATGGGTTTATATGTTGTGGTTCGTATTGGGGTTTTTGTATTATTGGGATTACGGCTGAGTAGGGGTGTTGCATAGGCTTGGCTGCCTGAGGCGGTTCTCAATCAGAGTCCGGTGATTCTCGTTGTCTCTGATTGGGAACCGTATTTAGGTAGCCTGGGTTTCGCTGTGTATTTCGTGGGTGATTGTTCCGGTCTCTGTGTAGTTTCACCAGATAGGCTGTAATTAGGTTTCACATTCCGTTTTGTTGTTTTGTATCGTTATTTAATGTGTCACTTTTTCTATTAAAGTCATGAGTAACCACCACGCTGCATTTCGGTCCGACTCTCTTTCTACAAACGAAGAACGCCGTTACAGAATCACCCACCACACACGGACTGAGTGGCGTGGTTACAGGCAGCGACAGCAGGAGCAGAAAAAGGAGGACGTTATGGACAGCAATGGCATGGAGTATACGACGTGGGAAGAAATCGACAGGTGGGCGAGCGACCCAGAGAGAGTACAGGAGCCCGCCTGGGATTCGCTAGAGCAGTGCGAAGAGGGCTATAGGCGAATGGAGTCGAAAAGAAAGACACGGCGGCGCAGAGCGAAAACCGAAAGTCACCCCCAAATATTTATTGGGGGAGGGCGCAGAGAGAGAGTGGCTGAGTCAGGAGTCAGACCTGAGCCTACTCTCCCTGTTAATTGTGAGGAGCAGCAATATAAGGACTTCTGGTCTTGGGAGATGATATTAGACGGAAAAGGACCCTGGGCGCAGCCGGGAGAATATCGCCGTCCCAAGGAAGAACTAGAGGCGGCTAAAGCGGAGAGGCGCTGGTATGAGGAGGCAGCACGGCGACGCGGATGGAAGCCCGAAAAGCAGCCCAAAAAAATTATTGGAGGGGGGCTTAATGGGAGTATGGCTATGCCAGGTAGGAGACCTGCGTAAACTCCCTGTGCTTACCGGGGGGCTAGAGAGACCAGGCAGACACCGTGTTATGCTATGGAGCGCACGGTGTTTCCAATGCGGGTGCATAGCCCGGTGCGGTTCATACCAGTCCTTCGTATTGGCCGGGCTAGAGTGGGCATCGAGCCAGGTAAGCTTGGGCAGGCTCGGTGCTCAAGAGCTCCAGTGCGCCTGCACGGTCCGGTCTATCTAGAGACACCTCCACACACCAGTCCTCCGGTAGCAGCTTCCCGCACCAGGCTTCCTGTGCGTGTCCTCGATCCTGTAGCACCAGTTCCAGCACCACGCACCAGGCCTTCTGTGCGCCTCGCCTGTTCAGCACAGCCAGAGCCTTCCTTCCCTCCTGCGCTGTCGGAGTCTCCCGCCTCTCCAGCGCTGTCGGAGCCTTTCTCCTCTCCTGCGCTACCGGAGTCTCCTGTCTGTTCAGCGCTATCAGAGCCTTCCTTCCCTCCTGCGCTGTCGGAGTCTACCGCCTGTTCCGCGCTATCAGAGCCTTCCTCCTCTACAGCGCTGCCGGAGCCTCCTGCCTGTTCGGAGCAGCCTGAGCTGTCAGTCTGCAGGGAGCTGTCAGTCTGCAAGGTGCTGTCAGTCTGCATGAAGCAGCCAGAGCTGTCAGTCTGCAAAGCGCTGCCAGTCTGCAGGGTGCTGTCAGACTGAATGGAGCAGTCAGAGCTGTCAGTCTGCATGACGCAGCCAGAGCTGTCAGCCTGCATGGAGCAGTCAAAGCTGTCAGTCTGTTCGAAGCAGCCAGAGCTGTCAGTCTGCATGAAGCAGCCAGAGCTGCCAGTCTGCAAGGAGCTGCTAGTCTGCAAGGAGCTGCCAGTCTGCATGGTGCTGCCAGCCTGCATGGAGCAGTCAGAGCTGTCAGCCTGCATGGAGCAGTCAGAGCTGTCAGCCTGCATGGAGCAGTCAGAGCTGTCAGTCTGTATGAAGTAGCCAGAGCTGTCAGTCTGCATGAAGCAGCCAGAGCTGTCATTCTGCAAGGAGCTGTCAGCCTGCATGGAGCAGCCAGAGCTGTCAGTCTGCAAGGAGCTGTCAGTCTGCATAGAGCAGCTAGATCCGCCAGTCAGCCATGATCTTCTAGATCTGCCAGTCAACCAGATTCTTCCAGATCTGCCAGTCAACCAGTCTCTTCCAGATCTGCCAGTCAACCAGTCTCTTCCAGATCTGCCAGTCAACCAGTCTCTTCCAGATCTGCCAGTCAACCAGTCTCTTCCAGATCTGCCAGTCAACCAGAATCTTCCAGATCCGCCAGCCAGCCAGGATCTACCGGAGCCTACTACCTACCTGAGCTTCATCTCAGTACTGGGCTTCCTCTCAGTACTGGGCTTCCTCTCAGTACTGGGCTTCCCCTCAGTTCCGGGCTGCCCCTCAGTTCCGGGCTGCCCCTCAGTCTCGAGCTGCCCCTCAGTCCCGAGCTGCCCCTCAGTCCCGAGCTTCCCCTCAGTCCCAAGCTTCCACTCAGTCCCGAGCTGCCCCTCAGTCCCGAGCTGCCCCTCAGTCCCGAGATGCCCCTCAGTCACGAGCTGCTCCTCAGTTCTGTGGGGTTCTGGGTGAGGACTATTAGGCCATGGTCGGCGGCGAGAGTGGATTATCCCAGGACGCGAAGGGGAGGAACTAGGACATTAATGGAGTGGGGTCCACGTCCCGAGCCGGAACCGCCACCATGGACAGACACCCACCCGGACCCTCCCTATGGTTTTGAGGTGCGTCCGGGAGTCCGCACCTTAGGGGGGGGGGGGTTCTGTCACGCCTTGGTCATTGTATTTTGTGTTTTCGTTATATGTTTGGTCAGTGTGACATGGGTTTATATGTTGTGATTCGTATTGGGGGTTTTGTATTATTGGGATTACGGCTGAGTAGGGGTGTTGCATAGGCTTGGCTGCCTGAGGCTGTTCTCAATCAGAGTCAGGTGATTCTCGTTGTCTCTGATTGGGAACCATATTTAGGTAGCCTGGGTTTCGTTGTGTATTTCGTGGGTGATTGTTCCTGTCTCTGTGTAGTTTCACCAGATAGGCTGTAATTAGGTTTCACGTTCCGTTTTGTTGTTTTGTATTTTGTATCGTTATTTCATGTGTCACTTTTTCTATTGAAGTCATGAGTAACCACCACGCTGCATTTCGGTCCGACTCTCTTTCTACAAACGAAGAACGCCGTTACACCGTGGGGGTTGCCATGGAAGCCAAGAAGGGGAGTGAGGTGTGTGTGTGTGTGTGTGTGTGTGTGTGTGTGTGTGTGTGTGTGTGTGTGTGTGTGTGTGTGTGTGTGTGTGTGTGTGTGTGTGTGTGTGTGTGTGTAAACACACATGCATGTGGGGGTCTGGGAGAGAAGTGTGTCCATCTGATGAATGGCCATGTGCCTGAACTCTTTTATAGACTAATTGTAGTCTCACCCATTCATTTCTAATGACTGGTCATTTTTGACTGGGAACACCACACGTGTACAAAAGTGAAATAAAACACTCAAAATGTTTTGAAAATTATCAAAATGTATTTTGTGTGTTCCGATGCCCTGTGTGGACAAAGTTATGGAACCTTATACTAATCAAACAAGATGTGTTTTTGATTTATTTACAGATAGCCATTCAGATAGAATTTACAAATGAAGCATTTGTGTTTAGTGAGTCCACCAAATCAGAGGCAGTAGGGAGGACCAGGGATGTTGACAGGTGTCAGTGTGAAGCTGGTAGGACGAAGTCAGGCACAGGACACAGAACTGAATAAAAACATACTTTACTCGAATAAATCAACAACTAATTCCATACAGAGAATCATATTCTAGCTCGACACAAAAGAGCGACCATTTAACAAAGAACAAACACACACAAAACCATGTGGGAACCAGAGGGTTAAATAGGGAATAAATTATAATGTAACGGAAACCAGGTGTGTACAATCAAGACAAAACAAATGGAAAAAGAAACGTAGATCAGTGGCGGTGACACCGACCGAAGAATGCCGCACGAACAAGGAGAGGAGTGTGTAAATTGGACCATTTTCATGGAGCAAGTACTTTTGGGTATCAGGGAATATGTATGGTTTAAAAAATACAAGACTTTCTATATGAATGTAGTGAACTAAAGTAAAAGATGTCAAAAATATTAATAGTAAAGTAAAGTACAGATACCCCAAAAAACTACTTAAGTAGTACTTGAAATTATTTTTACTTAGGTACTTTACAACAATGCATCATTTCATTAGCAGGCCCATAAGAGTTGACTGTTAAACTCGGCACATGCAAAACGCCTTATCCCTCTCTTTCTAAACATCCCCTCTCTCTCTCCCCTCTATTTATCTCTTTCTCTTTCTGTATTTTTCTCGTTCTCTATGTTCTGTTTCTCTTTCTCTCCTTCCCCTATTATCTGTTCTGGTTTTCTCTCTCTCTCTAGGAAAGCATGTAGATGAATTGGAGTGTCCAGCACACTGCACATCTGTGTCAGTATCTATGTCTGTGTCTGTGCCTTGTGCCTGTGTCTGTGTCTGTGTCTTTGTATGTATCTGTGTCTGTGTAATTACACATAAAGACGGAAGATAAGATACACTTAGATTGGAGTCATTGAAACTCGTGTTTCAACCACTCCACAAATGTCTTTTTAACAAACTATAGTTTTGGCAAGTTGGTTAGGACATCTACTTTGTGCAAGACACAAGTAATTTTTCCAGCAATTGTTTACAGACAGATTATTTCACTTATAATTCACTGTATCACAATTCCAGTGGGTCAGAAGTTTACACTAAGTTGACTGTGCCTTTAAAAGGCTTGGAAAATTCCAGAAAATTATGTCATGACTTTAGAAGCTTCTGATAAGCTGCTAATTTACATAATTTGAGTCCATTTGAGGTGTACCTGTGGATGTATTTCAAGGCCTACCTTCAAACTCAGTGCCTCTTTGCTTGGAATCATGGGAAAATCAAAAGAAATCAGCCAAGACCTCAGAAAATAAATTGTGGATCATCACAAGTATAGTTAATTCTTGGGAGCAATTTCCGAATGCCTGAAGGTACCATGTTCATCTGTACAAACAATAGTATGCCAGTATAAACAACAGGGAACCACACAGCCGTCATACTGCTCAGGAAGGAGACACATTCTGTCTCCTAGAGATGAACGTACTTTGGTGCGAAAACCGCAAATCAATCCCAGAACAACAGCAAAGGACCTTGTGAATATGCTTGAGGAAACAGGTACAAAAGTATCTATATCCACAGTTAAACGAGTCCCATATCGACATAACCTGAAAAGCCGCTAAGCAAGGAAGAAGCCACTGCTCCAAACCATTTTTAAAAAACAGACTACGGTTTACAACTGCACATCGGGACAAAGATCGTACTTTTTGGAGAAATGTCTGGTCTAATGAAACAAAAATAGAACTGTTTGGCCATAATGACCATTGTTATGTTTTGAGGAAAAAGACGGAGTGTCACGACCTCCGCCGGAGTCGGTCCCTCTCCTTGTTCGAGCGGCTTTCGGCGGTCGACATCACCGGCCTTCTTGCCATCGCCGATCCACTTTTCATTTTCCATTTGTTTTGTCTTTGTTTTCTACACACCTGGTTTCAATTTCCCCCATTACATGTTCATTATTTAACCCTCTGGTTTCCCCCATGTTTGTGTGCGTGTTTGTTTTATTGTTCAGGCTGTTACTGACGGCTGGTATTTGTTGCCGGGTTTTGTTATTATGCCCGTTTATTTCATGGTACCGGTAGTTTTCCGACACCATAGTATTTTGTTTATACTGGTGTTATATTGTATTAAATACCTTGTCCACACATCTGCGCCTGACTCCTTTCACCAGTTTACCCACAGCCTTGACAGAAACACGCACCCACTCAGAATGGAGTCAGCAGGAGCAGGTGCCCCTGCAGTAGGGGTTGAGGAGCGAGTCCAGCAGCATGCTACAGCATCTCGGCAGCGCCATGGATCGCGTTCTACAAACCATGGAGCGCTGGGTGAGAAGAGGAGTCCCTCCAGTGTCTCCACCAGCACCACCAGTCTCACCATCACTCACCCCTCCTTCACCCGGGCCCAGTGGGATTCGGCTCGCCTTCCCGAGGGAGTATGATGGAAAGGCGGCGGGTTGTCAGGGGTTCTTGTTCCAGCAAGAGCTCTACCTGGCAACCGTCCACCCGGCTCCTTCGGGCCGTGACAGTGTGGCCATCCTCGTCTCCTGCCTCTCAGGGAAAGCCCTGGAGTGGGCCAACGCCGTTTGGAGGGAAGAAGAAGCAGTGTTGGACCACTTCGAGGATTTCACCCGCCACTTCCTGGGCAGTCTTTGATCACCCGCCTGAGGGTTGAGCGGCAGGTTAACGTCTCGTCCACCTGAGGCAGGGGACGAGGAGCGCACAAGAGTTTGCTTTGGAATTCCGGATTACATTTCAGGAATTGTGAAAAACTGAGTTTACATGTATTTGGCTAAGGTGTTTGTATACTTCTGACTTCAACTGTATCTGTAGACACAGTATCTGTGTCTATGTTGTCTGTGTGTATGTTGTCTGTGTGTCGGTGTCGGTGTCAGTGTCAGTGTCTGTGCCTCTGTCTGTGTCTGTGTCTGTATCTGTGTCTGTGCATGCGTCGGTGTCTGTATATGTGTCTGTATCTGTGTCTGTATCAGTGTCTGTATCTGTATCAGTGTCTGTGTATGTGTCTGTGTCTGTGTCTGTATGTGTCTGTACATGTGTCTTTATACGTGTCTGTGTATGTGTCTGTGTCTGTGTCTGTGTATGTGTCTGTGTCTGTGTCTGTGTCTGTACATGTGTCTTTATACGTGTCTGTGTCTGTGACTGTGTTTGTATCAATGTATGAACTCATTGTGTATCACCCCCAGGGATGGTTGTGTTATAAAACTTTTGTTCATCTCTGTACTTGGTTCTCTCTGGTAATTTGTATCTCCTCTGAATAATCACACAGACCAATGTCTTCCTCTTTTCTTATCTCTGACCTACATAAGAATTATACTTATTTTAACGTCAGGGAGAGGCAAAGGAAATCTATAGGGAAGTTTAGGGCAACTTTTGTTTTGAAGGCAGCATTAACCTTGCGATTTTAATTCACCTTCCTACCTGGAAGGATAATAGTCATAGAACTTGTGCTTTTTTCTCATTCACTGAATTTTGGAACGGGTCAAGCATTCTTCTACCCTAATAATCTATTGCATTAAAATGTTATGGTGGAGAAATTACAAGATTATGTTACAATGCTGTTGTTGCATTAAATGGTTGTTTAATGCAAGAGGTTGTTAAGACGCTCATCTGTGTATGTTCCTCTGAGAGTGGGCCTCTGGAAGATTTACGATGTCTTTGGGTGATACTGCATTCCATAGCATGAGTTAATGTTTCTGACTGGAAGGTATCAGGGGGAGATGGCTTGGGCCAGACCCTGGTCTCTACACATTGAGGACAGTATTTACAGAAGATACTGTTTGCTGTTAATTATTAGTAACCTTGTGACCCATTCCATACATCTGTTATTTGTCATGAACATCCAGGTGGATGGACTTTGCTATACAATTATGTGGCTCAAATCCGCTCGTTGAGTTCTCAGTGATCATCTCCAGGGGTGATTACCGACCAGCTCTATTACAGTAGTAATTAAATTATAAAGCTTTATTGTTTTGAATAAATCTAAAAACCTCTCCTTGTGATTACAATGATTCCACCACAATGTTGAAATGAGTCACCCAAAAATATGTCGTAAAGGCCCAGTTCAGTCAAAAAGTCCAAAAATATTTCATATATAGTGTATTTCCACACTATGAGGTTGGAATAATACTGTTTGAAAAGACTGCCTGAAATGTCATGCTGTTTTGGTGGGATTGTGTTTTGGCCTGTCTGGTTACATCACCAGGTGGTAAATTAGTTAACTGACCAATGGGAAAGAGAGTTCCAAACCTCAGCTCATTTTCAGTTTTCAAAACCCCACTTAGACCACTCCCAGAAATTGCTCTTTGCTAAGAAGCTATTGTTGTTTCTTGTTTTACCATAGTAAGGTACCTAATTGTTACCAATACATTATTTGATATTGAGATAAGAAAAATGGCTGCATTGGATCTTTAATCAAGGCTTAAGATATTCAAACTTTCATTCCAGCTGGTGTCCTTGACAACTGATGCATTCCATATCTCATATGAAGGGCTTTATTCGTCCAATGGATTACCAAAAGCCAATGCCAAGGTGACAATCCACAGCAATGCCAAGGTGACAATCCACAGCAATGCCAGGGTGACTGCCAACCATAGCATTTTTAAAAAAAAATCTATGCTGCAACTGCCAACCAGTTGTCTTGACAACTAACAGCTTGTACACATTTAAATATCAGTGGGTTATTTCTTAATAAGGCGGAATACTTGGAGAAACCAGCCAATCTCCATTCTCTGTTCTCATTTACATTTACATTTAAGTCATTTAGCAGACGCTCTTATCCAGAGCGACTTACAAATTGGTGCATTCACCTTATGACATCCAGTGGAACAGCCACTTTACAATAGTGCATGCATCTAAATCTTTTAAGGGGGGTGAGAAGGATTACTTTATCCTATCCTAGGTATTCCTTAAAGAGGTGGGGTTTCAGGTGTCTCCGGAAGGTGGTGATTGACTCCGCTGTCCTGGCGTCGTGAGGGAGTTTGTTCCACCATTGGGGGGCCAGAGCAGCGAACAGTTTTGACTGGGCTGAGCGGGAACTGTACTTCCTCATTCCACCATTATACTCAATGATGCATGTCAATCATTCCATTGAAAAAAAATGTTTTTTAAAGTTTGTTTTTCTAAAGTAAGCAAATCATGATTCATGCCTTATAATTTATCTCGGCAAGAGAAGTTTTATGGTAGAGTGGCTTCTCTTAAGTAGCTCTGGGAACAATGATCTTGTCATATTTCAAATTCATTGTCCACCCTCACCAAATATTACAACCCCAGTTAATGTCTCCAAACTAAAAATGGTATGTATTGTCACTAACAGAGCAACCAAATCATCACAATTGATTGCTTTCACTGCAGCTTATAAATTGTTATTTTAAAATAAGAAAATGTCCAATAAATATGTGCCATTTATTTACCGTAATGATGGATGGCTAGGTCCAGTGGTTCCTCTATCAATCAGTCAGTGTTGTTTGTTACGTCAGCACATTTTAAACTCACTGGGGCATATTTCTTCAAATCCATCCAGTGACATTGAAAATGAGTACCACCACCAATCATTACAATACAAATCTCTGGTGTAACGGATGTCGTCTGGAGATAGAGAGGAGGACCAAGGTGCAGCGTGGTAAGTGTTCATGTCTTTTTAATAAACAAACTGAACACTGGAACGAAACAATAAACGATATGAACAAAACGAAACAGTACCGTGTGACCCAAACACCAACATGGAAACAAACACCCACAAACCAAAAGTGAAACCCAGGCTACCTAAGTATGATTCTCAATCAGGGACAACAATTGACAGCTGCCTCTGATTGAGAACCATACTAGGCCGAACTCAAAAACCAACATAGAAAAACAAACATAGACTGCCCACCCCAACTCACGCCCTGACCATACTAAAACAAAAGACAAAAATAAAGGAACTAAGGTCAGAACGTGACATCTGGAAGCTAGTCATGCTGTATAGTTTATTTTAGTAGAAAATTACAGTGCGTTGCAAAACTATTCATCCCCCTTGGCATTTTTCCTATTTTGTTGCATTGCAACCTGTAATTGATATTGATTTTTATTGTCAAGGATTTCCTCCTCTTCTTCCGAAGAGGAGAGGCGAGAAGGATCGGAGGACCAATATGCGGCGTGGTAAGTGTCCATGGTTCTTTTAATACGTAAATGTACACATGAACACTACAAAACAATAAACATGGAAAACCTAAACAGTCCTATCTGGTGCAAAGACAGAGACAGGAACAATCACCCACAAACACACAGTGAAACCCAGGCTACCTAAGTATGATTCTCAATCAGAGACAACTAATTACACCTGCCTCTGATTGAGAACCATACTAGGCCGAAACATAGAAATACCCCAAAACATAGAAAAAACAAACATAGATTGCCCACCCAACTCACGCCCTGACCATACTAAATAATGACAAAACAAAGGAAATAAAGGTCAGAACGTGACATTTATATGGATTTCATGTAATGGACATACAAAGTCCAAATTGGTGAGGTGAAATGAAGAAAAGTAACCTGTTTCAAAAAATTCAAAAAAATAAAAAATTGAAAAGTGGTATGTCCATAAGTATTCACATCCTTTGCTATGAAGCCCCTAAATAAGATCTGGTGCAACCAATTACCTTCAGAAGTCACATAAGTAGTTAAATAAAGTCCACCTGTGTGCAATCTAAGTGTCACATGACCTCTGTCACGGCTGGCTGAAGGACTGGACCAAGGTGCAGCATGGTAAGCGTACATTTTAACTTTATTTAAAAATGACTACGACAAAATGAAGACCAAGAAGCTCTCCAAACAGCTCAGGGACAAAGTTGTGGAGAAGTACAGATCAGGGTTGGGTTATAAAAAAATATCAAAAACTTTGTACATCGCATGGAGCAATATTTATATATATTTTATTTATTTAACCTTTATTTAGCTAGGCAAGTCAGTTAAGAACAAATTCTTATTTACAATGACGGCCTACCCCGGCCAAACCCGGATGACGCTGGGCCAATTGCGTGCCATCCTAAGGGGCTCCCAATCACGGCCGGATGTGATAAAGCCTAAATAGAGGGAAATTCGTGAGGGGAACCTGTTTCAGTCTTCCAGAGATTTGAGACTGGGACAGAGTTTCACCTTCCAGAAGGACAATGACCCTAAGCATACTGCGAAAGCAACACTTGAGTGGTTTAAGGGGAAACATTTAAATGTCTTGGAATGGCCTAGTCAAAGCCCAGACCTCAATCCAATTGAGAATCTGTGGTATGACTTAAAGATTGCTGTAAACCAGCGGAACCCATCCAACTTGAAGGAGCTGGAGCTGGAGCAGTTTTTCCTTGAAGAATGTGCGAAATCCCAGTGGCTAGATGTACCAAGCTTATAGAGACATACCCCAATAGACTATAATTGCTGCAGAATTGCTCCAGAAGATGTCTCTACAAAGTATTCAATTTGGTGGGGGGGTGAATAGTTATGCACGCTCAAGTTTTCAGTTTTTTTTGTCTTATTTCATGTTTGTTTCGCAAGAAAAAATATTTTGCATCTTCAAAGTGGTAGGCATGTTGTGTAAATCAAATGATACAACCCCCCCAAAATACATTATAATTCCAGGTTGTAAGGCAACAAAATAGGAAAAATGCCAAGGGGGTGAATACTTTCGCGAGCCACTGTATATGAAATGTAGGCTACTTGTCACACCCTAGAGAGGCTTTTATTCTCTATTTTGGTTAGGCCAGGGTATGACTAGGGTGGGCATTCTAGTTTCTTTATTTCTATGTTTTCTATTTCTTTGTTTTTTTGCAGAGTGTGGTTCCCAATCGGAGGCAGCTGTCTATCGTTGTCTCTGATTGGGAATCATACTTAGCCTTTTTCCCACCTGTGTTTTGTGGGTAGTTGTTTTCTGTATAGTTTATTTGCCTTACAGAACTGTTCGTTTTTTTCTCTTTGTTATTTTGTTCAAGTGTTTTGATCAATAAATATCATGAACACTTACCATGCTGCGCTTTGGTCCACTATTCCTTACGACGACGAGCGTAACACTACTATGTAATTGAATATGCAGGTATTACAGTGGGGCAAAAAAGTATTTAGTCAGCAACCAATTGTGCAAGTTCTCCCACTTAAAAAGATGAGAGGCCTGTAATTTTCATCATAGGTACACTTCAACCATGACAGACGAAATGAGGGGAAAAAATCCAGAAAATCACATTGTAGGATTTTTAAAGAATTTATTTGCAAATTATGTTGGAAAATAAGTATTTGGTCAATAACAAACGTTTATCTCAATACTTTGTTATATACCCTTTGTTGGCAATGACAGAGGTCAAATGTTTTCTGTAAGTCTTCACAATGTTTTCTCACACTGTTGCTGGTATTTTGCCCCATTCCTCCATGCAGATCTCCTCTAGAGCATTGATGTTTTGGGGCTGTTGCTGGGCAACACGGACTTTCAACTCCCTCCAAAGATTTTCTATGGGGTTGACATCTGGAGACTGGCTAGGCCACTCCAGGACCTTGAAATGCTTCTTACAAAGCCACTCCTTCGTTGCCCGGGCGGTGTGTTTGGGATCATTGTCATGCTGAAAGTCCCAGCCATGTTTCATCTTCAATGCCATTGCTGATGGTAGGCTTTGTTACTTTGTTCCCAGCTCTCTGGAGGTCATTCACTAGGTCCCCCAGCGTGGTTCTGGAATTTTTGCTCACCGTTCTTGTGATCATTTTGACCCCACGGGGTGAGATCTTGCGTGGAGCCCCAGATCGAGGGAGATTATCAGTGGTCTTGTATGTTTTCCATTTCCTAATAATTGCTCCCACAGTTGATTTCTTCAAACCAAGCTGCTTACCTATTGCAGATTCAGTCTTCCATGCCTGGTGCAGGTCTACAATTTTGTCTGGTGTCCTTTGACAGCTCTTTGGTCTTGGCCATAGTGGAGTTTGGAGTGTGATTGTTTGAGGTTGTGGACAGGTGTCTTTTATACTGATAACAAGTTCAAACAGGTGCCGTTAATACAGGTAATGAGTGGAGGACAGAGGAGCCTCTTAAAGACAAAGTTACAGGTCTGTGAGAGCCAGAAATCTTGCTTGTTTGTAGGTGACCAAATACATATTTTCCACCATAATTTGCAAATAAATTCATTAAAAATCCTACAATGTGATTTTCTGGATTTTTTTTCTTCTCATTTTGTCTGTCATAGTTGAAGTGTACCTATGATGAAAATTACAGGCCTCTCTAATCTTTTTAAGTGGGAGAACTTGCACAATTGGTGGCTGACTAAATACTTTTTTTGCCCCACTGTATGTGTAATCAAAAACAGGAAATACAGGATACAAAACAGAATACACAACAGGATACACACACGCACACACGCACACACGTACACACACACGTTTGCATGTTGTTCACATGTTCATTACCTTGTGTGGCTTTTTAAATTGATTTATCGTCATCTGGTTGATGTCATGAGTCTGTTTGTCTGCAATGGATGTGTTGATGCTGCTGTCTTGGTCCAGATTAACCTTGTTAAAAAAAGGTTTACTAAAACAGACACATACACACACAGGCACAGTTTAAACAGGCACTTTCCACCCACCCACCCACCAGCCAGCCAGTAATAATCTCTCTGAAACATTATAACTTTGTGTGTGGGGGGTGCCCTGTGTGTAGAGGTGCCCTGTGTCCTCTATCCCTGCTCACCAGAGAGCTGCATTCAGGAACCAGCCTGTGAATACAAGAAGACTGAAGGGAAGGAGCTGTTATTTTTTTCAGCACTGAACATGCCTTGACACGAATAGTGGAATGACTTTCAGACAATCAACATGAGAGATATAGAGGGAGAGGGAGAGAGATGAAAAAGAAGAGAGAGAAAGAGGAGGTGGAAAGTGTGCCACTGCAAACCCTAGGCTATGCAAATCCGTCCTCCACTGCAGAGTTTAGAAATCTAATGATCTGACTGAACTGAAATGCTTTATTCCCTCTCTTCCTTATACTAACCCCCATTTTCCTCTTTTTCCTCTCTCTCTTTCTTTCCCTCTCTCATTCCCTGCCTCTCTCGCCCACCTTTTCTCTCTTTCTTTCTTGTTCTATCCATGTGTCTGGCACTGCCATCTGGTGCCAGTGCCCTGGAGATGGACAGAGCTTTGGTCTATGGCCGCGGGTCAGTGAATTGCAGCTTGGCACTCCGACTCAGTCTAGAACAATCCGCAACGGGCCACCACGCAATTTGCTCCTTTGAAATTCCGAGGGCAATGATTTGCTTCTTTGTGATTCAGAAGGCCCCGTGACCACTCAAGCATGCGCCTTTAATTAAGCTCTGCTGTGTTGAAGTAAAAAGTGCAATTTGCAAAGCAAGCATGAGTAGTAACTCCAATAAAACATGCCAACCAAGGGACAGAGGAAAGATGGAAAGTGTTGATGAGGAAAATCAGTCAATCAATTAAAAGTCATGTTTTTTTTGTGGAGCTATTTGAACCAAAGCAAAATGCTGCTGATGTAGCAATACCACAATAATTGAAGGGCACACTTTATTTGGAATATTCTGGCAGACAGTCATACTATCAACAAACTATCTGTTGTAAACAACTGCTTGCTAAGGTTACAGTTAGGGTTAGGTTAAGAATAAGGGCTAGGGTAAGGGTTAAGTTTAAGGTTAGGGTTAGGATAAGGGTTAATGTTAGGGTTGGAGCTAGGCTTTGGTTTCATAGATGGGTTAGGGTTAGGGTTAGTTGAAATGATAGTCTGTAGAAATTGACTATCCAAATTAATTTAATTGCTGAGTAAATTGTTGAATACCCATATTATAAACACTTTGTAAGATTGAGGAACAAATAGGGTAATGTCTTCTTTCAGTTCACAATGAGTTCATCCCTGGGGAAATGTGTAGACTGTCCTCCATACCAATTAGGTACAGTGTATTCGACAAGTATTCAGACCCCTTCACTTTTTCCACTTTGTTTTACGTTACAGCCTTATTCTAAAATGTATTAAACTTGTTTTTCCTCATCAATCTACACACAATACCCCATAATGACAAAACAGGATTTAAAAAAACTGAAATATCACATTTACTTATAAAAATATATGTCACATTTACTTAATATCACATACCCAAGAGGACTCAAGGCTGTAATCGCTGCCAAAGGTTATTCAATAAAGCACTGAGTAAAGGGTCTTAACAAGGCTAATCTGAAAACAAGACTCCCAAAATTCTATCAGCATATCGATTGTGCAACCAGGGCTGGTAAAACCCTGGATGATTGTTATTCTAACTTCCGCGACGTATATAAGGCCCTCCCCCGCCCTCCTTTCGGAAAAGCTCACCACGACTAAAACAGGAAGCTCCCGCTCTCAGGTCTGTTCAACGCTGGTCCGACCAATCTGATTCCACGCTTCAAGATTGCTTCGATCACGTGGATTGGGATATGTTCCACATTGCGCCAAACAACAACATTGACGAATACGCTGATTCGGTGAGCGAGTTCATTAGCAAGTGCATTGGCGATGTCGTACCCACAGCAACTATTAAAACATTCCCCAACCAGAAATCGTGGATTGATGGCAGCAATCGAGCGAAACTGAAAGCACGAACCACTGCTTTTAACCAGGGCAAGGTGACCGGAAACATGACCGAATACAGTGTAGCTATTCCCTCCACAAGGCAATCAAACAAGCTAAGCGTCAGTATAGAGACAAAGTATAGTCGCAATTCAACGGCTCAGACACAAGAGATATGTGGCAGGGTCTACTGTCTATCAAAAAGAAAACCAGCCCCATCGCGGACCAGGATGTCTTGCTCCCAGACAGACTAAACAACTTATTTGCTCGCTTTGAGGACAATACAGTGCCACTGACACGGCCCTCTACCAAAACCTGAGGACTCTCCTCGACGTGAGTAAAACATTTAAACGTGTTAACCCTTGCAAGGCTGCAGGCCCAGACGGCATCCCCAGCTCCGTCCTCAGCGCACGCGCAGACCAGCTGGCTGGTGTGTTTACGGACATATTCGATCAATTCTTATCCCAGTCTGCTGTTCCTACATGCTTCAAGAGGGCCACCATTGTTCCTGTTTCCAAGAAAGCTAAGGTAACTGAGCTAAACGACTACCGCCTCGTAGCACTCACTTCCGTCATCATGAAGTGCTTTGAGAGACTAGTCAAGGACCATATCACCTCCACCATACCTGACACCCTAGACCCTCTCCAATTTGCTTACCGCTCCAATAGGTCCACAGACGACGCAATCGCAAACACACTGCACACTGCCCTAACCCAACTGGACAAGACGAATACCTACAGTGCCTTGCGAAAGTATTCGCCCCCCTTGAACTTTGCGACCTTTTGCCACATTTCAGGCTTCAAACATAAAGATATAAAACTGTATTGTTTTGTGAAGAATCAACAACAAGTGGGACACAATCATGAAGTGGAACGACATTTATTGGATATTTCAAACTTTTTTAACAAATCAAAAACTGAAAAATTGGGTGTGCAAAATTATTCAGCCCCTTTACTTTCAGTGCAGCAAACTCTCTCCAGAAGTTCAGTGAGGATCTCTGAATGATCCAATGTTGACCTAAATGACTAATGATGATAAATATAATCCACCTGTGTGTAATCAAGTCTCTGTATAAATGCACCTGCACTGTGATAGTCTCAGAGGTCTGTTAAAAGCGCAGAGAGCATCATGAAGAACAAGGAACACACCAGGCAGGTCCGAGATACTGTTGTGAAGAAGTTTAAAACCGGATTTGGATACAAAAAGATTTCCCAAGCGTTAAACATCCCAAGGAGCACTATGCAAGCGATAATATTGAAATGGAAGGAGTATCAGACCACTGCAAATCTACCAAGACCTGGCCGTCCCTCTAAACTTTCAGCTCATACAAGGAGAAGACTGATCAGAGATGCAGCCAAGAGGCCCATGATCACTCTGGATGAACTGCAGAGATCTACAGCTGACAGCTCAGCATTTAACACCATAGTACCCTCCAAACTCGTCATCAATCTTGAGGCCCTGGGTCTCGACCCCGCCCTGTGCAACTGGGTACTGGACTACATGACGGGCCGCCCCAAGGTGGTGAGGGTAGGTAACAACATCTGCACTCCGCTGATCGTCAACACTGGGTTGCCTTCTTTCCTGTACTCCCTGTTCACCCACGACTGCGTGGCCATGCATGCCACCAAATCAATCATCAAGTTTGCAGACAACACTACAGTGGTAGGCTTGATTAGCAACAATGACGAGACGGCCTACCGGGAGGAGGTGAGGGCCCTCGGAGTTTGGTGTCAGGAAAATAACCTCACACTCAACGTCAACAAAACAAAGGAGATGATTGTGGACTTCCGCAGAGAGAGCACCCCCCCTATCCACATCGACGGGACAGTAGTGGAGAGGGTAGAACGTTGTAAGTTCCTCGGCGTACACACAACGGACAAACTGAATTGGTCCACCCACACAGACAGCATGGTGAGGAAGGAGGCTGAAGAAATTCGACTTGTCACCAAAAGCACTCACAAACTTCTACAGATGCAAAATCGAGAGCATCCTGTCGGGCTGTATCACCGCCTGGTACGGCAACTGTTCCGGCCACAATCGTAAGGCTCTCCAGAGGGTAGTGAGGTCAGCACAACGCATCACCGGAGGCAAACTACCTGCCCTCCAGGACACCTACACCACCCGATGTCACAGGAAGGCCATAAAGATCATCAAGGATAACAACCACCCGAGCCACTGCCTGTTCACCCCGCTATCATCCAGAAGGCGAGGTCAGTACAGGTGCATCAAAGCAGGGACCGAGAGACTGAAAAACAGCTTCTATCTCAAGTCCATCAGACTGTTAAACAGCCACCACTAACATTGAGTGGCTGCTGCCAACACACTGACTCAATTCCAGCCACTTTAGTAATGTAAATTGATGGAAATTGATGTAAAAAATATATCACTAGCCACTTTAAACAATGCTACTTAATATAATGTTTACATACCCTACATTACTCATCTCATATGTATATACTGCACTCTATACCATCTACTCCATCTTGCCTTTGCCGTTCTGTACCATCACTCATTCATATATCTTTATGTACATATTCTTTATCCCTTTATCCCTTTTTTGGGTGTATAAGGTAGCATTAACATCTGCTAACCATGTGTATTTGACAAATACATTTGATTTGATTTGGATATAGGCCAAGGGCTAAACGTGTATTTTTACTACTACTTTCACCACTTTTTGTCTTGAAATCTTTGGTTGTTTACTTCACTACCTTACTCACTCTGTTTAGCACATGGCCTCACATGTGAATCCTTAAAGAGATGTGTGGGGCAAAGGATTAAGAGGGTGTGAACGATGTAAGTGTTCTACAGTAAGTGTTCCAAAACATTTATGGACACTTTTCTCAAAAGTGGCAGACTGGTTACAAGTTTATCCACTTTCAAAGCAGAATGACTTTTCCACTCTTCGTCAACTGCATTTTCTTGGCTTGAGTCTCTACTTTTATCAGAGGGAAAAGAAAACACCATTTCAGGTTTTGCAACATCAAGGTAACATTCAAACGATGCAGACTATGGAGGGTTTTGCATACTTCCAAAATGGGACCTCCATGGCAAAAATATTGTGGGCCTGCCTACAATGCATAGATAAAAAGGGAATGTCAGCTCACTGTTTAACTCCTCTCAAAAGTTTGATTTTAATAAGCGGTCTCTGGAGCCAAACCCTTTATTGACAGTCTTGACTACTTCACTATTGCATTGGGGAGGACAACAACAAGCCTTCATTGAGAGGAGGGGAGGCTGTTCTTGGTTTTTAATCAAATAAAACAAAATACATTTGAATCATGTTTTTAAGGACACGCCTAAAATATTTACAACCCCTCCCATCTGATCACAAGAGTGCTGATGTTAGACAGGTAAACTGCCGAACCTGACGTTAAGGGCTGTAAAATGTGTTTTTATATGACTAAATTGCAAACTAATTGTCACGGTTTTCATATGGTGAAGGAGAGTCGGACCAAACTGCAGCGTGTCAATTGCGATCCATGTTTATTTAAACAACGTAAACACGAATAAACACAAACTCAACACGTAGTGAAAACCAAAAACAGCCTATACTTGTGTCAACTAACACAGCACAAGGCCATCAAGACACTCAGGACAATCACCCACGACAAACTCAAAGAATATGGCTGCCTAAATATGGTTCCCAATCAGAGACAACGATAAGCACCTGCCTCTGATTGAGAACCACTCCAGACAGCCATAGACTTTGCTAGATTACCCCACTAGCTACAATCCCAAATACATACACACCAAAACCCCAAGACAAAACACACCACAATACAAAAACTCCATGCCACACCCTGGCCTGACCCAATACATGAAGAAAAACTCAAAATACACTAGCGCTGCCTTAATGCCAGGTGAAAATAGATCCCATAGATTTTGAGTTTGCATCCCAATATTACACTTTATATCCATCCAAGAATAGTGAAATTAACAAAACTGTTTTACATAGAAACACCAGATTTTTGGCAGTGTTTTTAAAACCATGTTGATTCATTAAGAAATTATAAAAAATATGAGCCCACTAGAGGATGATTTGGTAATTTGACTGCAGGGAAGGGCTTCAAAACTGACTGTTAGAACTGTTAAGGCTCCATCGATAGATGAGGAATTGAAAAACTGAGTGCTTGAAAGAGATGGGGCAGAAGGAGTGGCTAATACACTGTATGTACAAGAGTATGTGGACACCCCTTCAAATTAGTGGGTTCGGCTATTTCAACCACAACCGTTGCTGACATGAGTATAAAATCGAGCACACAGACATGCAATCTCCATAGACAAACACAGTATAATGGCCTTACAGAATAGATCAGTGACTTTCAAAGTGGCATCGTCATAGGATGCCACCTTTCCAACAGTCCAACAGTCAGTTAACCATATTTCTGCCCTGCTAGAGCTGCCCCTGTCAACTTTAAGTCCTGTTATTGTGAAGTGGAAACGTCGAGGAGCAACAATGTCTCAGCACCGAAGTGGTAGGCAGCACAAGCTCACAGAATTCCAAACTACCTCTGGAAGCAACATTAGCACAAGAACTGTTCACTGGGAGCTTCATGAAATGGGTTTCCATGGTAGTGCAGCAGCACACAAGCCTAAGATTACCATGCACAATGCCAAATGTTGGCTGGAGTAGTGTAAAGCTAGCCTCCATTGGACTTTGGAGCAGTGGAAATGCATTCTCCGGAGTGATGAATCATGCTTCACCATCTGGGTATTGGAGGATTTCAGGGAAAACGCTACCTGGCCCAATGCATAGTGCCAACTGTAAATTTTGGTGGATGAGGAATAATGGTCTGGGGCTGTTTTTATGGTTCGGGCTAGGGCCCTTAGTTCCAGTGTAGGGAACGCTTAATGCTACAGAATACAATGTCATTCTAGACGATTCTGTGCTTCCAACAGTTTGGGGAGGGCCCTTTCCTGTTTCAGCATGACAATGCCCCCATGCACAAAGTGAGGTCCATACAGAAATGGTTTGTCGAGATTGGTGTGGAAGAACTTGACTGGCCTACACAGAGCCCTGACCTTAACCCCACCGAACACCTTTGGGATGAATTGGAATGCCTACTGCGAACCAGGCCTAACTGCCCAACATCAGTGCCCGACCTCACTAATGATCTTGTGGCTGAATGAAAGCAAGTCCCCTCCCAAATGTTCCAGCATCTAGTTGAAAACCATCACGGAAGAGTGGAAGCTGTTATAGCAGCAAAGGGGGACCAACTCCATATTAATGCCCGTTATTTTTTGGAATGAGATGTTCGACGAGCAGGTGTCCACATACTTTTGCTTATGTAGTGTAAGTCTGGCTGCACATCTGACTGGCTGATTTGAGACACTATGTGACTGAATTCAACAAAAATAAGAAGAAACTGTATTATGGAGCCAAGATCAATGATATAAAGTGTATTTTGAGTATTTTAAATAAAATGATGGGCAGAAAGACAAATTCAACTCCATCTTTCATGGAATCAGATGGCTTAGTTATCACAAAACGTTTTGATGCTGCCAATTATTTTAATCATTACTTTATTGGCAGTGGGTAAACCTAGGCAGGAAATCCCAACAACAAACAGTGAGCCATCGTACCCAAGCATAGAAAATTATAATAATTAAAGAAAAGCATTGTAAGTTTGAATTGTGTAAAGTTACTGTGGGAGAGGTGGGAAAATGATTGTTATTGAATTGAAAACTTAGATGGAAAGCTACTAAGGATGGTAACTGAATCTATAGCCACTCCTATCTTTCATATCTGGCCAGTGTATGTGTTCTTTTGCCCATATAAATGTTTTATTTTTATTGGCCAGTCTGAGATATGGCTTTTTCTTTGCAACTCTGCCTAGAAGGACAGCATCCCGGAGACGCCTCTTCACTGTTGAAGTTGAGACTGGTGTTTTGCGGGTACTATTTAATGAAGCTACCAGATGAGGACTTGTGAGGCATCTGTTTCTCAAACTAGATACTCTAATGTACTTCTCCTCTTGCTCAGTCATTCACCAGGGCCTCCCACTCCTCTTTCTATTCTGGTTAGAGCCAGTTTTCACTGCTCTGTGAAGGGAGTAGTACAGCACACAGCGTTGTACGAGATTTTCAGTTTCTTGGCAATTTCTTGCATGGAATAGCCTTCATTTCTCAGAACAAGAATAGACTGACGAGTTTCAGAAGAAAGTTTATTGTTTCTGGCCATTTTGAGCCTGTAATTGAACCCACAAGTACTGATGCTCCAGATACTCAACTAGTCTAAAGAAGGCTAGTTGTATTGCTTCTTTAATCAGAACAACAGTTTTTAGCTGTGCTAACCTAATTGTCAAAGCGTTTTCTAATGATCAATTAAACTTTTAAAATTATAAAATTGGATTAGCTAACACAACGTGCCATTGGAACACAGGAGTGATGGTTGCTGATAATGGGCCTCTGTGTGTGTGTGTGTGTATATATATATATATGTGTATATATATATATGTATATATATATAGAGATAGATATTACATAAAACATTGCCATTTCCAGCTACAACAGTCATAAACAACATTAACAATGTCTTCACTGTATTTGTGTTCAATTTGATGTGATTTTAATGGACGAAAAATGTGCTTTTCATTCAAAAACTAGGACATTTCTAAGTGACCCCAAACTTTTGAATGGTAGTGTGTGTTTTGGCTTTTCAGCCTCTGTCATATCATGAATTCAGAGCTATCTATCTATTTGAACACCAAGGGTTTTCTTTAATGGAAGCTTCTCTAATGTCAAACATGTAAAGTGTAGTATACCTTTAATCAGGTTAACATTCACAAGGCTGCAGGGCCAGACAGATTACCAGGACACATACTCAGAGCATGCGCTGACCAGCTAGCAAGTGTCTTCACTGACATATATTTTTTTAATTTTGGGGGGGAATTTTTACCCCCTTTTCTCCCCAAATTTGTGGTATCCAATTGTTAGTAGTTACTACCTTGTCTCAAAGCTACAACTCGCGTACGGGCTCAGGAGAGACGAAGGTCGAAAGCCGCACTGCTTCTTAACACAGCGCGCATCCAACCCGGAAGCCAGCCGCACAAATGTGTCGGAGGAAACACTGTGCACCTGGCGACCTGGTTAGCGTGCACTGTGTCCGGCCCACCACAGGAGTCACTAGTGTGCGATGAGACAAGGATATCCCTACCGGCCAAACCATCCCTAACCCGGACGACGCTAGGCCAATTGGGCATCGCCCCACGGACCACCCGGTCGTGGCCAGCTGCGACAGAGCCTGGGCGTGAACCCAGAGTCTCTGGTGGCACAGCTAGCACTGTGAGTGCCCTAGGCCCGAGTGCCCTAGGCCCGAGTGCCCTTCACTGGCATTCACGAGGCCTTCACTGACATTTTCAACCTCTCCTGGTGAGTCTGTAATACCAACATGTTTCAAGCAGACCGCTATAGTCCCTCTGCCCAAGAACACTAAGGTAGCCATGAAATGCCTTGAAAGGCTGGTCATGGCTCACATCAACACCATTATCCCAGACACTCTGGACCCACTCCAATTCACATACCGCCCCAACAGTTCCACAGATGACTCAATCTCTGTCCCACCTGGGCAAAAGGAACACCTACATGAGAATGCTGTTCATTGACTACAGATTAACGTTCAACACCATAGTGGTCCTTCTGTAGCTCAGTTGGTAGAGCATGGTGCTTGTAACGCCAGGGTAGTGGGTTCGATTCCCGGGACCACCCATACGTAGAATGTATGCACACATGACTGTAAGTCGCTTTGGATAAAAGCGTCAGCTAAATGGCATATATTATTATTATTATTATTATATATTATAGTGCCCTCCAGGTTCATCACTAAGCTAAGGACCATGGGATTAAACACCTCCATCTGCAATTGGATACTGGACTTTCTGACAGTCTCTGCTGCCGCACGGCAAGCGGAAACAGAGCACCAAGTCCCCTGAACAGCATCTAACCCAAAGCCATGAGACTGCTGAATATTTCATTAAAAGGCTACCCTTTTAAAAAAGGCGGACTTTCTGCTTTTAACCCCTACCTACATGGACATAGTACTTAAATCAATCACCTAAACAAACCTACATGTACATAGTACTTAAATCAATCACATATTACCTCAATCAACTACCTCGTACTCCAGTACATTGACTTGGTACTGGTACTCCTTGTATGTAACCAGTACATAGCCTCATTATTGTTATTTTATTGTGTTACTACTTAATTTTTTTTTGTTTGTTAATTTTGGTACTGTTTTATTTCATTGTTGGAAAGGGCTCGTAAGTAACTTGTTGTATTCTGTGCTTGTGACAAATAACATTTTGATTTGATTTGTATTGCAGGGAAGCTCTCTTGGACCTCTACTCTTTTCTATTTTTATCAATGACCTGTACTGGCATTAACTTTTTATGGCTGCAGGGGCAGTATTGAGTAGCTTGGATGAAAGGTGCCCATTTCAAATGGCCTGCTCCTCAGTCATAGTTGCTAATATTTGCATATTATTATTAGTATTGAATAGAAAACACTCTGACGTTTCTAAAACTGTTTGAATGATATCTGTGAGTATAACAGAACTCATATTGGCAGGCAAAATCCTGAGTTGAAATCAAAACAGGAAGTCAGAAATCTGAGCTTGTATGTATTCACCAGATTCACCAATGAAATCCCCTTGAGATATGAATGATGTTGCACTGCCTAGGGATTCCCACTAGATGTCAACCATCAATAGAAATTATAATGAGGCTTCTATGTTGTCGTGGGAGTGAATGAGAGCAGAATATATCAGATGTCCATCAAGCAGACATTTTGTGATGGCTCACAAAGACAAGAAGGAACACTCCGGTTGGAACTTTCTTGAAGCTATATGTTAAAAACATCCTAATGATTGATTCTGTACTTAGTTTGAAAAGTTTCTTCGACCGGTAATATTTTTGAAGTTTTTGTCCGATATAACGCTGACCAGAATTAGCATTTGGATATGTATACCAAACACGTTAACAAAAGAAGGTATTTGGACATAAATAACGGACATTTTCGAACAAAACAAACATGTATTGTGGACCTGGGATTCCTGGAGTGCTTTCTGATGTAGATCATCAAAGGTAAGGGAATATTTATCATGTAATTTCTTGTTTATGTTGACGCCATCTTTGCAGCTGTGGTGTTTTTACTTTTGAGTGCCGTCTCAGATTATTGCATGCATTTATTTTTCCGTAAAGTAAAAAAAAAATCTGACACAGCGGTTGCATTAAGGAGAGGTATATCTATAATTCCATGTGTATAACTAACTATATTATCATTTACATTTATGATAAGTATTTCTGTTGAATGATGTGGCTATGCAAAATCACTTGATGTTTTTGGAACTAGTGAATCTAACGCGCCAATGTAAACTCCGATTTTTTTCAATATAAATATGAACTTTATCAAACAAAACATGCATGTATTGTGTAACATGAAGTCCTATGAGTGTCATCTGATGAAGAGAATTCAAGGTTAGTGATTCATTTTATCTTTATTTCTGCTTTTTGTGAATGTTATATTTTGCTGGAAAATGGCTGTGCTTATTGTGGTTTGGTGGAGACCTAACATAATAGTTTGTTGTGCTTTTGCTGAAAAGCATATTTGAAATCGGACACTTTGGTGGGATTAACAACGAGAATAGCTTTATAATGATTTAAGAAACATGTATGTTTTAGGAATTGTAATTATGAGATTTCTGTGGTTTGAATATTGGCGCCCTCTATTTTCACTGGTAGTTGTCATATTGATCCCGATATCGGGAATGCAGCCATAACAGGTTAAACAAAGCCTGTGTGTCCATGTATGCTGATGATCCAAACCTATACCCGTCAACAACCACAGCTAGTGAAATCACTGCAACCCTTAACAGAGTGTTCCATTTTACAATGGGTGGCCAGTACAAAACTGGTCCTGAACATCTCTAAAAGTCTACAAATCATTTCCTAAGTTCTAAACCTCAGTGGAACCTGGAAATGATTGGTGTGGCTGTTGATCAGGTTGAGGAGCTAATAATATGCATGCCAATCTCTCTTGGCAAAGTGTTGAGGAAAGACTGACTGCATCGCTACTTGTTGTTATAAAAAACATTCATGTGTTGGAATTTCCAAATTGTTTGTGTAGTCAACATATACACAGCACTGACATACACACTTACCCCACCAGACATGCAACCAGGAGTCTTTTCACAGTCCCCAGGTTCAGAACAAAATCAAGGAAATACAGTATTATCCAAAGCTATGATTGCATGGAACTCCCTTCCATCTCATATAACGCAAGTGAACCGCAAACCTGGTTTAAAAAGGTAAATAAAGCAACACCTCACGACACAACACCTCTCCCCCATGTGACCTACTTGTGCGTTGTACTGACATGTATCTGTAATTGATAGATGCCAACACGTATGTAAATTGTAGTCTTTTGTCTGTAATGTATTTTTCATTTTGTGTCGGACCCGAGTAAGACTAGCTGGCGTCGGCTAATGGGGATCCTAATCAAATCTAAATCAAATCTTTCGAATGTGCTGTTACATTTGAGTAAATTCAATTGTAGACGTAAAGAATTACACAATTATTTAACTAGGCAGGTTAGTTAAGATCAAATTCTTATTTTCAATGACGGCCTAGGAACAGTGGGTTAACTGCCTGTTCAGGGGCAGAACGACAGATTAGTACCTTGTCAGCTTGGGGATTCAAACTTGCAACCTTTCGGTTACAAGTCCACCGCTCTAACCACTAGGCTACCTGCCGCCCAATGAGTCAGAATCATTGTGTTGCTCAGGCAAAAATATGGTCCGTCTGTGTGTGTGTCTAAGATATTTGATCACTATTAACTGGGCCAAATTGCCATCTCTTTTATTGTACTATTTGCTAGGCCTTGGACCAGCCAACCAGTCATGCTCTGGAGGGGGAATACTACTCTGCCAAGCACCTGCTGAACTGGGTTGAGGTGAGAGAGGTCAGGTCAGATAGAAAGGCACAGGCTCCAGGACCATCTGTGTTGGCTGAGTTAGGGGATGGACTTTCTGTTACCATGGACCCAGACTAGTATCACATCAGAGCCAGAGGTCCAGAGCCTGGGACATATTGGACACTCTTAGAGAGGGACAGAGTATGGTCCTTTTATGAAATGACAGTTTAACCATGTACACTCAGTATTTGGCAAGCAGCTAAATGACAAACCATGTATTAAATCTGTATTGGACATTTATACTGAACAAAAATATAAATGCAACATGTAAATAGTTGAATCTATGTTTCATGAGCTTAAATAAAAGATCACAGAAATGTTCCAAATGCACAAAAAGCATATTTCTCTCAAATGTTTTGCACAAATGTGTTTACATCCCTGTTAGTGAGCATTTCGTCTTTGCCAAGATAATCCATCCACCTGACAGGTGTGGTATATCAAAATGAAACAGCATGATCATTACAGAGTAAAAGGCCACTCTAAAATGTGCAGTTCTGTCACACAACGCAATGCCACAAATGCAATTTGCATGCTGACTGCAGGAATGCCTACCAGAGCTGTTGCCATATAATTTAATAATAATTTCTCTATCATAAGCCGCCTCCAACAATATGTTAGAGAATTTGGCAGTGTCCAACCAGCCTTACAACAGTAGACAGCGTGTAACCACGCCAGCCCAGGACCTTCACATCCGGCTTGTTCACCTGTGGGATAGTCTGAGACCAGCCACCTAGACAGCTGATGAAACTCAAGAGTTTTTCTGTTTACAATAAAGACATTCTTTTTGCAAAAAACTCAATCTGATTTGCCTGGCTCCCCAGTGTGTGGGCCTGTGGCCTCCCATGACTGCCCATGGCTGCGCCCCTGCCCAGTCATGTGAAATCCATAGATTAGGGCCTAATGAATTTATTTCAAATGACTGATTTCCTTATATGAACTGTAACTTAGTAAAATCGTTGAAATTGTTGCATGTTGCACTTATATTTTTGTTCAGTATGGTTTTTATTCATTTAGCAGACAGTCTTAGCCTGAGCGACTTTCAGTAGTGAGTGCATACATTTTTGTGCATTTTCGTCAGTATATACAGTGCATTTGGAAAGTATTTAGATACCTTGACTTTTTCCACATTTTGTTATGTTACAGCCTTATTCTAAATTGGATGAAATAAAAAAGAATCCTCATCAATCTACACACAAAAACACATGATAATTGTTTTCAAATGTATAATAAAAAAATGTAAATACTGTCACGAATATTACCGAAGGTGACTCCCCTTCTTGTTCGGGTGGCGCTCGGCGGTCGTCGTCGCCGGTCTACTAGCTATCACCGATCCGTTGTTCTGTGTTCCTTTGGTTTTGTCTGATTGGTATCACCTGTTTCTTGTTTGGCTGTTAGGGTGGGGTTATATAAGTTGGTTCAGCCCGCTTCTGTTTCGTGCGGGCTTGTTCATCTGTTTTTGTGTAGAGTGTATGTTGTTTGTATTTCCGGGTTTTCGCGCTGTCCGTTATTATTTCTGTTCATTTTTGTTTTACTACTTTTGTTCATGTATTGTTTCCTGGACATTAAAGCGTGTTTTTCCCACATCCTTTTGCTCTCTGCGCCTGACTCCACACCTCTTCACATATTTTGCATAACAGACACCACGATATGGAGTCAGCAGGAGCAGCGACCACTCCTTCTCCCACGATGGAGGAGAGAGTCCTTCATCACACGTCCATCCTCCATCGCCTAGGATCAGCGATGGATCAAATGATGGAGAGGATGGATCGTTGGGAGAGGAATGGTCTCCCTACTACCCCACCGACCCTCCCACCAGCAACTCTACCATCTCCCCCATCTGGATCCGGTTCCAGCGCTCTGCGCATTACGCCTCCGAGGGAGTACGAGGGAGTACGATGGAGCAGCGACGGGGTGCCAGGGATTCCTGCTTCAACTAGAACTCTACCTGGCCACCGTTCGGCCGGCTCCCTCGGATGAGGAGAGCGTAAGGGTCCTCATCACATTCCTTATGGGTAGAGCCCTTGAGTGGGCCAATGCGGTCTGGAATGGGCCCGACTCAGCGAAGGGCAATTACCTGGAGTTCACCCGCCATTTCATTTACATTACATTTAAGTCATTTAGCAGACGCTCTTATCCAGAGCGACTTACAAATTGGTGCATTCACCTTATGACATCCAGTGGAACAGCCACTTTACAGTAGTGCATCTAAATCTTTTAAGGGGGGGGTGAGAAGGATTACTTTATCCTATCCTAGGTATTCCTTAAAGAGGTGGGGTTTCAGGTGTCTCCGGAAGGTGGTGATTAACTCCGCTGTCCTGGCGTCGTGGGGGAGTTTGTTCCACCATTGGTGGACCAGAGCAGCGAACAGTTTTGACTGGGCTGAGCGGGAACTGTACTTCCTCAGTGGTAGGGAGGCGAGCAGGCCAGAGGTGGATGAACGCAGTGCCCTTGTTTGGGTGTAGGGCCTGATCAGAGCCTGGAGGTACTGAGGTGCCATTCCCCTCACAGCTCCATAGGCAAGCACCATGGTCTTGTAGCGGATGCGAGCTTCAACTGGAAGCCAGTGGAGAGAGCGGAGGAGCGGGGTGACGTGAGAGAACTTGGGAAGGTTGAACACCAGACGGGCTGCGGCGTTCTGGATGAGTTGTAGGGGTTTAATGGCACAGGCAGGGAGCCCAGCCAACAGCGAGTTGCAGTAATCCAGACGGGAGATGACAAGTGCCTGGATTAGGACCTGCGCTGCTTCCTGTGTGAGGCAGGGTCGTACTCTGAGGATGTTGTAGAGCATGAACCTACAGGAACGGGCCACCGCCTTGATGTTAGTTGAGAACGACAAGGTGTTGTCCAGGATCACGCCAAGGTTCTTAGCGCTCTGGGAGGAGGACATAATGGAGTTGTCAACCGTGATGGCGAGATCATGGAATGGGCAGTCCTTCCCGGGAGGAAGAGCAGCTCTGTCTTGCCGAGGTTCAGCTTGAGGTGGTGATCCGTCATCCACACTGATATGTCTGCCAGACATGCAGAGATGCGATTCGCCACCTGGTCATCAGAAGGGGGAAAGGAGAAGATTAATTGTGTGTCGTCTGCATAGCAATGATAGGAGAGACCATGTGAGGTTATGACAGAGCCAAGTGACTTGGTGTATAGCGAGAATAGGAGAGGGCCTAGAACAGAGCCCTGGGGGACACCAGTGGTGAGACCGCGTGGTGAGGAGACAGATTCTCGCCACGCCACCTGGTAGGAGCGACCTGTCAGGTAGGACGCAATCCAAGCGTGGGCCGCGCCGGAGATGCCCAACTCGGAGAGGGTGGAGAGGAGGATCTGATGGTTCACAGTATCGAAAGCAGCCGATAGGTCTAGAAGGATGAGAGCAGAGGAGAGAGAGTTAGCTTTAGCAGTGCGGAGCGCCTCCGTGATACAGAGAAGAGCAGTCTCAGTTGAATGACTAGTCTTGAAACCTGACTGATTTGGATCAAGAAGGTCATTCTGAGAGATTTAGCGGGAGAGCTGGCCAAGGACGGCACGTTCAAGAGTTTTGGAGAGAAAAGAAAGAAGGGATACTGGTCTGTAGTTGTTGACATCGGAGGGATTGAGTGTAGTTTTTTTCAGAAGGGGTGCAACTCTCGCTCTCTTGAAGACGGAAGGGACGTAGCCAGCGGTCAGGGATGAGTTGATGAGCGAGGTGAGGTAAGGGAGAAGGTCTCCGGAAATGGTCTGGAGAAGAGAGGAGGGGATAGGGTCAAGCGGGCAGGTTGTTGGGCGGCCGGCCGTCACAAGACGCGAGATTTCATCTGGAGAGAGAGGGGAGAAAGAGGTCAGAGCACAGGGTAGGGCAGTGTGAGCAGAACCAGCGGTGTCGTTTGACTTAGCAAATGAGGATCGGATGTCGTCGACCTTCTTTTCAAAATGGTTGACGAAGTCATCTGCAGAGAGGGAGGAGGGGGGGGGGGAGGAGGATTCAGGAGGGAGGAGAAGGTGGCAAAGAGCTTCCTAGGGTTAGAGGCAGAAGCTTGGAATTTAGAGTGGTAGAAAGTGGCTTTAGCAGCAGAGACAGAGGAGGAAAATGTAGAGAGGAGGGAGTGAAAGGATGCCAGGTCCGCAGGGAGGCGAGTTTTCCTCCATTTCCGCTCGGCTGCCCGGAGCCCTGTTCTCCGGGCAGCCGTATATCATCGAGTGACTCCAAGTTTACTTAATATGATGCTGATTAAATCAATATTGGAACATAAAGGCATTTCCAACGCCATATTTTACTGAATTAATTTTGCCCACAGAAAGATCCCACCTTGTCGAGCATGCTTTGTGACTGTTTTGTAACTACGTACTAACAGGTAAGACAGAGGAGAGAGAGAATACAAATTATGTCATTAGAGATCTTTATATAGACTGTTCATATTACATATCAGAGAACAGAGCAACCTTACAGACAAGATGGGGAAAAGGATAACCTGTGTCTTCTTCAGGTCATATAAGATCTCAAATCAAATGTCCTCTTCCACAATACAAACACACTTATTTCACATGACAAATTATGTAATTTATGCTAACATTTGACTAATATTATGATGACATTTCTGTTGTGTATCTGTTTACTCTTATCTTCACTATTATATAATAGACAGTATATTACACTATTATTCACACTGAAGAATATCAATAAGAAAACCTATGAAATATAATGTCATCTGTATTACCAGTTAATAATTATCTGATGTCATACTCCTTCCAGGTGTCAGTGGAGAACGTCTCTCTATGTTCTCCAGAGTGGGAGATAATGTCAGTCTGCCGTGTAACAATGTGGTTTATCCAGACTGCTCCTCTACTACATGGATCTATAACAGAGCTGGAGCTAATGGATCTATTGAAGAGGTCCATCTACGGATGGTGAAAAATAAAGAACAGAACAACAGAGCAGACTGACTGAGTTTAGGGTTTGACTGTTCTCTACATGTTAGTAATGTCAGACTTGAGGATGCTGTATTTATTATGGATCCTCATTAGTTGCTACCAAGGCAGCAGTTACTCTTCCTGGGGTCCAGCAAGATGAAGGCAGGTTATAACATTTAAAAAACATTACAATACATTCACAGATTTCACAACACACTGTGTGCCCTCAGTCCCCTACTCCACATATCTACAGTACATAGTGTATAGTGCGTATGTTATCGTATGTGCGTATGCATGTGTCTGTGCCTATGTTTGTGATGCTTCACAGTCCCCGCTGTTCCATAAGGTGTACTTATGGAATATCTGTTAAATGTCTGGTTTTTTATTATCTAATTTTACTGCTGGCATCAGTTACATGATGTGGAATAGAGTTCCATGAAGTCATGGCTCTTCAAAGTAATTTTTGCCTCCCACAGTCTTCTGGACGTGCTGATTGTGAAGAGATGCCTATGTCCTGTGGGGTATGCATGGGTGCATTCAGCATGTCAATGCTTCTCATAAATACAAATAGTGATGAAGTTAATCTCTCCTCCACTTTGAGCCTGGAGAGATTGACATTCGTATTATTATTAATATTACCTCTTTATGTACATCCAAGGGCCAGCTATGCTGCCCTGTTCTGAGCCAATTGCAATTGTCTTAAGTCCCCTTTTGTGGCACCTGACCACAACTGAACAGTAGTCCAGGTACGACAAAACTAAGGCCTGTAGAACCTGCCTTATGCATAGTGCTGTTAAAAAAGATAGCAGTGTCTTATTATGGACAGACTTCTCCCCATCTTAGTTACTGTTGTATGAACAGGAGCAAGAATGGCTCCGGACGGGATGGCTGCCGTTTTACGGGCTACTAACCAACTGTGCTATTTTGTTCGTTTTTCACATTGTTTGTAACTTGTTATGTACATAAAGTTGCTGCTACCGTCTCGTATGACCGAAAAGAGCTTCTGGACAACAGAACGGCGATTACTCACCGAACTGGACAAATATTTTTTTCTTTAATAAGTCTGACGCGAAGGATATACTGCTTTCCGGAAAACAGGTCCAAATCCCCGTCATTTGTGTGAAGCTGTTAGGATTCGCAGGCGAGTGAGTAAGTAGCCATTACCATCGGTTCTATTGGACAATGTGTAATCAAGGACCTCTCTGGTCCTCCCAAGTCCCCTACTAAACCAGACCCCCATCCTCTCTCTGATCCTCTCAGGTCCCCCAGTAAACCAGACCCCATCCTCTCTCTGATCCTCTCAGGTCCCCCAGTAAACCAGACCCCCATCCTCTCTCTGATCCTCTCAGGTCCCCCAGTAAACCAGACCCCCATCCCCTCTCTGGTCCTCTCTGGTTCTCCCCCAGTAAACCAGACCCCCATCCTCTCTCTGATCCTCTCAGGTCCCCCAGTAAACCAGACCCCCATCCTCTCTCTGATCCCTCTCATCCCCTCTCTGGTCTGGTTCTCCCCAGTAAACCAGACCCCCATCCTCTCTCTGAAGTAAACCAGACCCCATCCTCTCTCTGATCCTCTCAGGTCCCCCATAAACCAGACCCCCCTCTCTCTGATCCTCAGGTCTAAACCAGGTCCTCTCCCCCAGTAAACCAAACCAGACCCCCATCCTCTCTCTGATCCTCTCAGGTCCCCCAGTAAACCAGACCCCCATCCTCTCTCTGATCCTCTCAGGTCCCCCCCAGTAATCCTTTCAGGTCCCCCAGTAAACCAGACCCCCATCCTCTCTGATCCTCTCAGGTCCCCAGTAAACCAGACCCCCATCCTCTCTCTGATCCTCTCAGGTCCCCAGTAAACCAGACCCCCATCCTCTCTCTGATCCTCTCAGGTCCCCCAGTAAACCAGACCCCCATCCCCTCTCTGGTCCTCTCTGGCCAATTTCACAGTATCAATTCTTCTGATGTTTTTATTTGATCTTTTCATAAACTCAAATGACAGCATTGTGAGTAACAAAGACACTATTATTAATGTACCTTTTACTGTTGTTTTAGTAAAATAATATACACTAAACAAAAATATAACCACAACATGTAAAGTTGTTGTCCCATGTTTCATGAGGTGAAATAAAACATTAACCAGAGCTGTTGCCAGAGAACTGAATGTTAATTTATCTACCATAAGCCACCTCCAACGTCATTTTAGATCATTTGGCATTACGTCCAAATGTCCTCACAACCGCAGACCTAGTGTAACCACACCAGCCCAGGACCCTCACATCCGGCTTCTTCACCTGCGGGATTGTCTGAGAACAGCCACCCAGACAGCTGATGAAACTGTGGTTTGTACAACTGAATACTTTCTGCACAAACTATCAGAAACCGTCTCTGGGAAGCTCTTCTGCATGCTCATCGTCCTCTCCAGGGTCTTGACCTGACTGCAGTTCAGCATTGTAACAGACTTCAGTGGGCAAATTCTCACCTTTCATGGCCACTGGTACGCTGGAGAAGTGTGCTCTTCATGGATGAATCCCGGTTTCAACTGTAGAGGGCAGATATCGCGTATGGTGTCATGTGGGCAAGCGGATTAAAATTGTATATTTTTTACCTTTAACTAGGCAAGTCAGTTAAGAACAAATTCTTATTTTCAATGACGGCCTAGTAACAGTGGGTTAACTGCCTGTTCAGGGGCAGAACGACAGATTTGTACCTTGTCAGCTCGGGGATTTGAACTTGCAACTTTCTGGTTGCTAGGCAACGCTCTAACCACTAGGCTACCCTGCCGCCTGGATTGCTGATGTCAAAGTTGTGAACAAAGTGTCCATGGGGTTATGGTATGGGCAGGCATAAACTGTGGACAATGAACACAATTGCATTTTATCAATGGTAATTAGAATGCACAGAGATACAGTGATGAGATCCTGAGGCCCATTGCTGTGCCATTCGTCCACCACCATCACCTCACATTTCAGCCTGATAATGCAAAGCCCAATGTCGCAAGGATCTGTGCACAATTCCTGGAAGCTGAAAATGTCCCAGTTCTTCTATGGCCGTAATACTCACCAGACATTGAGCATGTTTGGGATGCTCTGGTTTGACTTTTATGACAGCGTATTTCAGTTTCTGCCAGTTTCCAGAAACTTTGCACAGCCATTGAAGAGAAATTGGATAACATTCCACAGGCCACAATCAACAGCCGTATCACCTCTATGCGGAGAAGATGTGTCGCGCTGCATGAGGCAAATGATGATCACACCAGCTACTGACTGGTTTTCTGATCCCCGCACCTACCTTTTTATTTTAAAGGTATCTGCATATCTGTCATCAAAAATAAAGAAGGACCAAGGCACTCTTCATATAATTAATTAACATGTCTTCATAGAAACAAAGTTTATTTTAAACTTACCTTAGTAGTGCTTCCCTTCTCCCTCTTTCTACTAGATATGCATATCTGTAGTCACAGTCATGTGAAATCCATTGATTGGAGCCTAATTCCTTACTTAAATTGATTGATTTCCTTATATGAGCTGTAACTTTGTAAAGTCTTTGAAATTGTTGCATGTTGCATTTATATTTTTGTTCAGTGTACATACCAACCTCATTTACCTCATACCCCTGCACATTGACTCGGTACTGACACTCACTCTACATAGTCATGTTATTTTTACTCGCTATTGTTATTCGTTATTCACTGTGTATTTTTTGTGTCACTATTTACATTTTTTTGTCATTTTTTTCTCTTTGTCTTTACTGTTGCAAAAGGACAAGTAAGAAAGCCTTCCACTGTTAGTCTACACTGTTGTTTTACGAAGCATGTGACCCCACAAAAATAATTGATTGAATGTTTTCAGGGTTTTGGTTGTTTGGGTTATTTATTAGATTTCATTAAGCCTGATGTAGCTTTCTTTTTAATGGTTGCAGAGCTCTTTTTGCAAATGTTGATAGACTGTTTTTTTGTATCTCCCCAGGAAGCCACAGGACAGTGCCTTTTTGTGTGTGTGTGTTGTGTGGTTGTGTGTCAGCGTGTTTTTGCGCTTGTGTGTGTTGGGTAAAGCATGACACCCATATCTATGTTTTTTTTTTGGAGGGTGGATTGTGTTTGAGACAGCAGCCAGTGCTATTCATCAACATCACTCACAACAGCACAAGGTCTCAGGCAGAGATGTTGCTATATATCAATTTATTGGTGATCAATACTGATTGATTCCCTCAACTTAGGGTGTATCAGTGGCGTGTCTGCCTCTTGCTTGTGATGCATCTTGGTAATTGATATGGAAGCCAAGAGGTAACTCTAGCACACCTTTTAACTTTGTAAGAATCCCTAAGAAATCAAGATGTGAAATGGCAGCTTCACAGAGGCACTGTATCAGCAGCTATACTCAACCATGTTATAATTTTTTACATAAGAACCCATTATATTTGTCGACAAAGGTGTCACAAAGAGAGAGAAGCATGGAGCTTTCAGACTGCTGTTATGGCCTGTAGCGCCTGCCGGCTTGTACTGTACCTAACAGTCATTGCTTCGTAGTAAAACAGGCAAGAGTTTGAATTCTAACCCAAATCAAATTGTCATATAGTCAAGATAGTTAGGCATTTAAAGCACTTAATTCCATGATCAAATGCTGTATCCCTATTATTATTAAAGGTATTTTCATTAAAGGTATTCTCTTTTGGAGATTTGATTTAGAATTTGATGAGTGCTCTTTCGATTTCAACCTTGTACTTTTATGAATTGAACTTCAACTGGCTGGTTAGGAGGAGGAAAAATGACAGCGGTCCTGTACACATGTCCAATAAAATATGACAAGCATCAAAGTGCCAGTAATGGAACAAGTAAAACAACATAAAGACATCCCCCATCTGCAGGAAAAATCAATGCAAAGACCGTTCGACTGACCAAACGTGCATTAAGCGATGAGCTCGAGAAACCACAATATGAAGTTCCCATGTCTCTCTAATAAAAACGCATCCGAAACATAATTTGCATTTATGGATTTCTGGCTTATGTATGCGAGCGTGTTCCTGAGGAAATGACTTTATGTCTATTCACAGTCCCTCCCATCCATGGTGAAATCGGTTGCTGCTGAGCTGAGGAGGCTGAGGAAGAAGCCTCTCTGATCCCAGCCCCTCTCTCTCATGGTTAATTAAAAGACTTCCTGGATTGGTTGTTATCAATAGAGGGAGTTAAGTAGGGAGGGAGGGGGGCAGGTAGTCAGGAAGCAGTCAGGTAGGGAGAGACTTATTATAGTGTAGCACAGTGTACTATATAGTATAGAGTTGTATAGAATAGTATTTTATGGTGTAGCATAGTTTACTCCATTTTACAGTATATTTAAGCAAAGAGGCCCAGGGGGTGTGGTATATAGCCAATATACCACGGCTAAGGGCTGTTCTTATGCACAACGTAACGCGAAGTGCCTTGATACAGCCCTTAGCCGTGGTTGTATTTTAGATGATAAATTGGGTGGTTTGAGCCCTGAATACTGATTGGCTGACAGCCGTGGTATATCAGACCGTATACCACAAGTATGACAAAACATTTATTTTTACTGCTCTAATTTCACTGGTAAGCAGTTTATAGTAGCAATAAGGCACCTCGGGGGTTTGTGGTATATGGCCAATATACCACGGTTAAGGACTGTGTCCAGGCACTCCGCTTTGCGTCAAGGGTAAGAACCGTGCTTAGCCGTGGTATATTGACCATATACTACACCCCCTCGTGCCTTATTGCTTAAGTATATTTAATATACTATAAAATATAGTACACTATTCTAAACTATAATATACTATTATTTATGAAGCATGTGAACAAAAAAAATATTTATTTAAATATTTTCAGGGTTTTGGTTGTTTGGGTTATTCATTAGATTACATTACGCCCGATGTAGCTTTCTTTTATAATGTTTGGGGAGCTCTTTTGGCAGCTGTTGACAGACTTGTTTTTATTTAATTTTTATCTCCCCAGGAAGCCACAGGACAGTGCCTTTATATGTGTGTGTGTGTGTGTATGTGTGCGGGCTTGTGAAGAACACACGGTTCTAAGAACACACGGGTCTAGAAGAATGGTGCCAGAGGGGATGAATATAGTTTTAAGGGCTCCTAACCATTTGTGTGGTTTCTTTTACATTGTTTGTAACATATTTTGTACATAATGTTGATGCTCCCGTCTCTTATGACTGGAAAGAGCTTCTGAATATCAGAACAACAACAACCTCCTCAAACTGGACAAATATTTTTTTTTTTTATGAGTTTGACGCGAAATATATAATGTTGCTCCAGGACGAGGCCCAAATCCCTGTCCTTCACATGAAGAAATGCAGAATTCGCCATCAAGTGGGTAAATGGCTCTACCATCCATTCTGTTGGCCAACGTGCAATCACTGGAGTATAAACTGGATGAGCTCAATTCGAGACGATCATAATGTCTTATGTTTCACCGAATTGTGGCTGAAAGACAACAAGGATAATATACAGTTGGCTGGGTTTTCTGTGCATCGGCAGGACAGAACAGCTACATCCGGTAAGACGAGAGGTGGGGATGTGTCTCTATTTGTCAATAACAGCTAGTGCGCAATGTCTAATATTACGGTTGTCTCAAGGTATTGCTCGCCTGAGGTAGAGTGTCTCATGATAAGCTGGAGACCACACTATCTACCAAGAGAGTTCTCAACCATATTTTTCATAGCTGTCTATTTACCAGCACAAACCGACGCTGGCACCAAGACTGCACTCAATGAGCTGTATAAGGCCATAAGCAAACAAGAAAATGCTCATCCAGAAGTGTCACTCCCAACGACTGGGGACATTAATGCAGGTAAACTTAAATCTGGTTTACCTCATTTCTACCAGCATGTCAAATGTGCAACCAGAGGAAAACAAACTCTAGACCACCTTTACTCCACTCACAGAGATGAATACAAAGCTTTCCCTCTCCCTCCATTTGGCAAATCTATCATTCTGGTTCCTGTTTACAAGCAAAAACTAAAGCAGGAAGTACCAGTGACTCGCTCAATACGGAAGTAATCAGATGACACAGATGCTAAGCTACATGGCTGTTTTGCTAGCACAGACTGGAATATATTCCATTATTCATCCAATAGCATTGAGGAGTATACCACCTCAGTCACCGGCTTCATCAATAAGTGCATCGACGACGTTTTCCCCACGGTGGCCATACGTACATATCCCTACCAGAAGCCATGGATTACAGGAAACATCCGCACGAGCTACTGGCTGGAGCTGCCACTTTCAAGGAGCGGGACACTAATCTGGACGTTTATCAGAAATCTCGCTATACCCTCAGACGAACCATCAAACAGGCAAAGTGTCAAAGCCAGACTAAGATTGAATCCCACTACACTGCCTCTGACGCTTGTCGGATGTGGCAGAGCTTGCAAACTATTACAGACTAAAAAGGGAAACCCAGCCACGAACTGCCCAGTGACGCAGGCCTGCCAGATGGGCTAAATTTATTTGATGCTTGTTTCGAGGCAAGCAACACTGAAGCATGCATGAGAGCACAAACTGTGTGATCACGCTCTCCCTAGCCAATGTAAGCAAGACCTTTAACTTCTTATGGATAGGAGGCAGTATTCGGAAGTTTGGATGACTGAGGTGCCCAAAGTAAACTGCCTGTTACTCAGGCCCAGAAGATAGGATATGCATTGATAGTGTTGGATAGAAAACACTCTAAAGTTTCTAAAACTGTTAAAATAATGTCTGTGAGTATAACATAACTGATATGGCAGGCAAAAACCCGAGGAGAATCCATCCAGAATTATTTTTTTTAGCTCACCAGTCATTATAATGGCTGTCTATGGGAATATAAAAGGAATAGCTCCCCGATTGTAGTTCCTAGGGCTTCCAGTAGATGTCAAGTAGCTAGAATTCTTTGTTTTTCTAAGTGGTTCCCATTTTGGCTGTAGTGTTTGTTGCGCGCTCCGGTGAGGGTGTTCACTTCGTTGTTTATCTCCGGTAATGAACATACTATTCTCTGTCTTAAATTGTATTGTTTATTTACATAATAGGGTACCTGAGGATTGATTAGAAACATTGTTTGACTTGTTTAGACAAAGTTTATTGGTAACATGTGGGATTCATTTGTATGCACTTTGAACGAGGGAAACAGGTGGATTACTAAATCAAGCGCGCCAACTAAGTGTTGCAAGTGCCATACTCTTCCAAGTGCAGTATTCCTTCAATTCAGTTTCAAATCATGAATTACAAGTTCAATTTATGAACTGCTGGGCATCATCTATCACAGCCTCAAATTTCCAACACAAATGTGGCAGCATTCAATACATATTGGACAAATTGTTCAAAATATATTGGACAAATTGTGGCAGCATTTGTCATGCCTTGACCTTAGAGATCCTTTTAATTCTCTATTTGGTTAGGTCAGGGTGTGACGAGGGTAGGAAATCTATGTTTTCTATTTCTTTGTTGGCCGGGTATGGTTCCCAATCAGAGGCAGCTGTCTATCGTTGTCTCTGATTGGGGATCATACTTAGGCAGCCTTTTTCCACCTGTAGAGTGTGGGATCTTATTTGTTTGGTACTGTGCTGTTTACCCCTACTACACATTACGGTTTGTATTTGTTGTTTTTTCAGTGTTCATTTAATAAATTAAAATGTACGCCTACCACTCTGCACCTTGGTCGGGTCCTTCCATCGACGAACGTAACAGCATTCAAAACATATTGGACAAATTGTTGCATTGTTTCCTTTTGTGGGGTTCCTACTGGGTGCTTTCCTGTGTTTTTCTTATGCCTGGCTAACACAACTGTACACAAATATTCACGTGTGTGTGTGTGTGTGTGTGTGTGTGTGTGTGTGTGTGTGTGTGTGTGTGTGTGTGTGTGTGTGTGTGTGTGTGTGTGTGTGTGTGTGTGTGTGTGTGTGTGTGTGTGTGTGTGTGTGTGTGTATGCATGGCTGTGTGTGTGCTTGCTTGTGTGCACGTGTGTGTGTGTGTTACACTATTCACCAGATATGGGCCTGTCTGGTGAACAGTAAATGCCCATCACTCTTTGCCTGCCATTGCTCCAGTCACTGTGATGCCTCAGTGTATTGGCATCTACGACGGCATGTCGATAAGGATTTTAACCGCATTTCAAAATGGGCAATTGTGGCCTTTATGTGTTTCGTTGTCACTTACCTAAAAGTAATGGCTCCTCAGTCCTGCAATCCATCACCAGCTGCGTTTCTCTTTATATGATTCAGTTTATGTGTGTGTGTACGCACTCAAAGTCACTTTAGTTTATGATGGAACATCATGCCTCTATGGTAGAATGACATTGGTAGCGAGACGAGGGTGGACAGCTTGAAACACCCACACATTTTACATTTAAGTCATATACAGTAGCAGACGATCTTATCCAGAACAACTTACAATAGTGAGTGCATATATTTTCATATTTTTCCATACTGATCCCCATGGGAATCAAACCCACAACCCTGGTGTTGCAAGTGCCATACTCTTCCAACTGAGCCCCACGGGAAAACGTCTGCTGCATTTGAATGGATTGGCTTAGAAACTATTATGACCCCTCTATTGAAACACGTTTTCCCCTAGGACACCCACAAGTCTCACAAGAATCAGGTCCCCGGTACCAGTTTTAAAAAATGAATGGAATAATGTATGGAGATACTTTAGTGCCTAACATAAGTGGATAAATACATGTAAAAAATATATATAAATAGTTTTTCAAATCTTTCTTATATCTCTCAGATGTAGGACAGACACTTCAGAACAAACTTCCTTTAGGTTTTGGGGGGACTATCTGTTGTTCCATGTAATGAATCTGTTATTCAATGCGATTCTATTGTTTAATAGCAGTAATGCCAAGTTAATTGTTTCATACAAAAAAATTATACATATCAAAAAATACCTTAAGGGGTCTTGAAATTCAAATGTTCATTTAGATGTTCAGCTAAATGTTCCTTGGTATGTCCATCTTAAAACAATTCCATAATGTTCGCTTAGAATCAGTCAAACAATCAAATGTATTTATAATGTCCTTATTACATCTGCTGATGTCAAAGTGATGTACAGAAACCCAGCCTAAATCCCCAAACAGCAAGCAATGCAGGTGTAGAAGCACGGTGGCTAGGAAAAACTCCCTAGAAAGGCCGGAACCTAGGAAGAAACATAGAGAGGAACCAGGCTATGAGGGGTGGCATGACCAGGTAGACTAGGGACAGCAAGGAGTCATCAGGCCAGGTAGTCCTGAGGCACGGTCGTAGGGCTCAGGTCCTCTGAGAGTGAGAGAGTGAGAGAGAGAGTTTTAAGTAATCTTTATTGGGTCTGGGGGCACACCACACAAGAAATACCCAATAAATACACTGAAAACACAACTCCAATTCCTCCTCCACAGTAACTAAACACAACAGCCTCTGAATACCCCATATACTAAAAAACAGATCAATATTGTTGACAAGTTTATAATAGGCAAACTCAACCCTTAGTCTCGCTGACAACATTTCCTCCAGCATTCCCACCACATCCACAGACCCCTGTCTCCGAATACTGTTCTTTCGGGTCTTCCATATCGCTAATTTTGCTGCCCCTAACACGAAATTAAGCAACACAACTACAACCTTTTGACTGAACCTGTACTTTGGCCCACATTTTTACAGTTGGGAAGAGAAAACCTCTCTCAACGTTGAGAACCAATCAGTGATCAGTTCAATCATCCCGACCAACCTGGGACACAGTAAAAACAGATGTGCCAGAGTTTCAGACTCAGCACAGAATGGACACCCCTCTACAACAGTAGGGTCCAGGTGTACCAGATGTTGGTGGCTATAGCTCCATGTATTATCCTACATTGGAGGTCAGCTGTCCTCTTATCAATATGCAGTTTGTATAAATGATCGCCAACAGCCTTCTGGAGAGGCACCTGGACCAAGCACACCCGCCCACCTCATCGATTTTAGGGAAGAGGCATGGGACACCTTTACACATATTCTGTATATGGCCTTCTTTCCCACCTCCTTGAACTCCCCCAGCTCCGGGGTATCGAAGGAAAGCAGTATCCTCACGTCCTCCTCGAATGCCCCCATCGCAGCACTAAAAATCAATGCTTGGAACACATAATCCAGACCCTCCTTCCACTGATCAGAATTGGAAGTGTCAGTCACATACTGCAGATGACGCACTGGCAAAGTGTCGCAGACCTCAGCGACGACCTTCCTCAGTAGGCGAGATGATCGGATCCCCGCTCTTTCTCCCAGCTCCTCCAACGATCTGCTCCTGCTCCGCATCAGATGACCCAGATTGGTACACCCCACGCCTAACAGGCATGGACGTAGGCTAGCTGAACCCAAAACACGGGACTGGATGGCAGTGTTGTGAAAAAGAGGCTCTTCAAAAAGCCACATCCCTGGTGGTGTGCAGGCCTTACGGGACTTGACAAGGACTCTCCAAGCCTGCATAACAGACTAATAAAATGGAGTCAGGCCAGGCAAATCACCCCCTCCAGCTTTAAGAGGAAAAGGTGCTTGTCTAAGCCCAAACAGCCCGCTCTCCTCTTCAATGTGTAGGCTGTTTCGACCAAGCTAGAACCGTCTCTGTACAACAATCTCTGGGCTGCTTAAAGCTGGAAAGCCATAATTCTAGAGGAAATGTCCACAGGCCTTGCCCACCCTCGTGCAGTGGCAGTTACAGGGCTGCAGCTTTAATCCAGTGTTGTCCAGACCAGAAGAAATTGACAAGGGTCCTCTGAAGCTCTTGTATCAGACTCTTTGGTGGCTGCAAAATCATTAGTCTGTGCCACAGGGTAGAGGCAGCAAGATTATTAGCTACCAGGACCCTTCCCCTATAAGACAGCTGGGGCAGCACCCATTTCCATCTTGACAGTCTGGCACACACTTTCTCCAATACACCCTCCCAGGTCTTTTTCTGAAAGACATCGGAGCCTAGAAAAAAAACAAAGTCTTCATCCCATCTCTGCCCCACTGAAGCCCCCCTGGTAACCATGGAGCGGACCCCGTTTGACGCTGACCTGCCCACAGCGCTTCACTCTTTCCCCAATTGACTCAAGCTGAGGAGGCCCCCTCATACACCTTTAAAAAATTTGAGAGAACCTTAACAGCTTCACTCTTAAAAAACAAAGCATTGGTTCAATCGCCAGACTATATAACTGCCCTGAAATTGGGCATCCCTGCCTGATGCCCCTTTGGACAGGGATGGGGCAACTCAAACCACCCCCCACCTTCACCATATGCGAGGTCCCAGCATACAGTAAATTCATCCAAGACAAAAAAACATCCCCAAACCCAAAGGCTTTCATTGTTTTAAACCAGTACTGGTGGTCCACAAAAGCCTTCTCCTGATTCAAAGAAAGTAAACCCACATTTACATCAGACAGTTTACAAATGTCTAAAACATCTCTTATCAGAAACAAGTTGTCAACAATAGAGCGATCAGGTACACAGTACGACTGGTCCTTGTGGACCAAAAATCCCAGATACTCTTTCAACCTGTTTGAGAGACATTTAGAAACAATTTTGTATTCAGTGCACAGAAAAGCAACAGGTCTCCAATTTTTAATGAGAGCCAAATGCCCCTTTTTTGGCAACAGTGAAAGCACCGCACGTTGACGGGATACAGGAAGAGAACCCTCATGAAAAGATTCACACACCACTTCATAAAAATCCTCCCCAATAGACCCCCAAAAGTGCTAATAAAACTCAGATGGTAAACCATCGATGCCAGGGGCTCGGCCTGTTGAGAGCTGCATAACTGCTGTGGACAGCTCTTCCAGTGTAATATCAGAGTCCAATGCGACTCTGCTCAGGTCCCAATTGAGGAAGACCGTGTAACAACTGTTCACTACACAGAGTCACAATCCTCCGCCTTATAGAGGGCCGAGTAGAAATCCAAGGCATGTTAAGGCATTTCACTGTCATCCGTGGTCACCTTCCCATCAGGGAGACAAAGGCAGACAGTCTGTTTACGTAGCAATGTCGACTAGGTTTTTTTTTAAGTGCTAGGAGCATCCATATCCTTGAGGGAAGCGAAACAAGACCTAATCAAGCCACCCTTCACTCTTTCATGCAGAAACGACCTCAGTTCATGTCTCTTGTCCTGTAAGTTCATGACTGGTCCAGGGTAGATCTGAGTGAGTAGCTTCAATTCAATAGACTTGATGTCCTGTTCAAGGGCCTTGATAGTCTAACTTCAATTTGAGACAGAGCAGTATACTGTTGACAAAATACTCGTATTTGGGCCTTCCCAACCTCCCACCATTGTCTCAAGGACTCAAAATGTCCTTTTGTAGTAACCCTCCATTTTTCCCAAAACAACAAAAACCTTTCACAAAACATGACATCATGTAACAATTTAACTTTAATATACCAGTAAGGTGAAGACCTTCGTGGACAGGACAAGTGAATATCAACAGTAACAATATGATGATCAGAGAAACCCACAGGAGTAATGTCACACCTTCCAACCATACTACAGTATTGCTCAGATACATACAACCTGTCTAACCTGACACGACCTTCATGAACTTTTAGCCATGTGTACAGCCTAACTTTCACATTCCTTCCTCTCCACACATCAGAAAGCTCAAACTCAGTTAATAGGCCAGACAGGCAAGTGGCTGACCGCAGGTGAGGTTCTTCAGCGGTGCGATCAACAGTAAAATCCACTGTACAGTTCCAGGCCCCCCCTAAAACCATACACCCCCCCTTGGTCACACTGGCTTAAGGTTTCCTTTATTTGATCAAATACAGCAATACGCTCTGTGCCCTCATTGGGAGCATAAACATAAAAATAAAAACATAACATCCACCTTGACCAATAAAACCCAACCCTTGACAATCTCTGTTGTAGATACCACAGTTACCCCTAAACTTGAGGAAAACAAGATTGCCACCCCAGCACTGAAATTAGTACCATGACTGAGTATATGCTGCCCCTCCCAACACATACCCCAGTCAACCTAATTTTTCTCATCACTATGTGTCTCCTGTAGGAAAACTACATTAAGCCTTTTCTGTTTTATTACTTCTAATACCCAAGCCCTCTTATTCCTGTCCCTTCCCCCATTAATAACCTACCCTTAGTACCTCCATATAGAAAAGAGAAGAGAAAAGCAGAAGAAACCACAGAGAAACCAAAGAGAAAAAAGACACCCTATGAAGCATGATCATCATCATTATTTTAATCTTCTCTTATTAACATGTATCGCTATGCTGGCCTTGCTAGATTCGCCTACAGATGTAGGATCTTAATTTGAGCCACTTTGCTACAGCAGGAAAATAATCCTGCAGCAGCAGGACATGTGAATCATTATGTGGATTATAACTAACATACATTTTTATAGGGGTTGATACATTTTTCACAAAGAAATTACAAAATTCAGAAGCCTTTTTCAACCTCAAATACAGTATGAGTTTAAGTTGTCCTGTAACAGGGTGATCAAATTAATATCCTACATCTGTAGCTGCCATTGGTCTGACTTCACCAGCTAAACACCCAGCCATCCCGAAGTTTAACCCTGTAGCTGTGTCTTCTGCAACACTTCTGCTGCTGCTGTGAGCGAGGAGCGTCCCGTTACTTGATAAGGGACTCTCTGATATGGCCACCTCATTAATCACTGTACTACTAGGGGAGAACGAAGACACACACACACACACACACACACACACACACACACACACACACACACACACACACACACACACACACACACACACACACACAGGTTAAAAAAACACACACATGCACACAAACACAAGCACACATATACACAATACACACAGAGGTACAAACACACACACACACACACACACACACACACACACACGCACACACACACGCACGCGCGCACACACACACACACGCACGCACGCACGCACACACACAATAATGGGTTAGCCCTCTCCCCTACATAGATATACATCAGGAGGCTGTAAGAAAAGTAAATAATGGTGGTTGGTTCAGGGTGGCTGAGGCTATACCCCCCTCCTGCGTGAGAGATGGAAGAGTAATAGCAACTGCAGTGGGAGTGCCTGATAGGTACTAACTACCATGAATGCGGATGCAGTTTGATGATGTCATCATTATTAAACCACATCAGTGGTCAGTCACAGGGGACGTTAAAGCCGCTAACAGGGAATGGATCGACATGGTGCATGTCGACTCTGTAAAATATCTGTACTTTTAAAGTGTTTATTGGGTCCTATTGATGACTATGTGCATTGCAGAACCCAGAGAACGTCATGGTGAAGCTGCACTTCTCCTGTCTTCCCGTTAAAACTTCTTGACGCACCCATCCCGGTAGCGGGATCATTTTCATCAACACCCGCTGAATTGCAGCACGCCAAATTCAAATGAAATAACTAAACATATTTAATTTTCATGAAATCACAAGTGCAATATAGCAAAACACAGCTGAGCTTGTTGTCCACCTGGCGTGTCAGATTTCAATACAGCTTTTTGGCGAAAGCATAACAAGCGTTTATGTAAGAACATCTCTCTCAGTAGACAAAATATTACAAACACCTAGCAGCCAAGTAGATTGGTCACGAAAGTCAGAAAAGCAATAGATTAAATTGCTTACCTATGATGATCTTTGGATGTTTTCACTCACGAGAATCACAGTTACACAATAAATGTTCCTTTTGTTCCATAAAGATTATTTGATATCCAAAATACCTCCATTTGTTTGGCGCGTTATGTTCAGAAATCCACAGGCTCGAGCAGTCACGACATCGCAGACGAAAATTACAAATAGTATCCATAATGTCCACAAAAACATGTCAAACATTTTTTATAATCAATCCTCAGGTTGTTTTTAAAATATATAATCGATAATATATCAACCGGGACTGTCGCTTTTTCAATAGGAGAGGGAGAGACAATGGCTGCCCCACTGTTGCGCAAGCAAAACTCATGCGAACACCCAGCTATCCACTGACGCGATGTTATCTTTCGCGCTCATTTTTCTAAATAAAAGCCTGAAACTATGTCTAAAGACTGTTGACACCTTGAGGAAGCGATAGGAAAAGGAATCTGGTTGATTTCCCTTTAAATGGAGGGAATGCAGGCTATGGAACATGGAGCTTTCAAAATAGAAGCCACTTCCTGGTTTGATTTTCCTCAGGTTTTCGCCTGTAATATCAGTTCTGTTATACTCACATACAATATTTTGACAGTTTTGGGAACTTTGGAGTGTTTTCTATCCTAATCTGATAATTATATGCATATTCTAGTTTCTGAGCCTTAGAAATAGGCAGTTCAAATGGGTACGTTTTCTAGCCAAAAAACGAAAATCCTGCCCCCTACACTCAAGAAGTTAAGTCTGTTTACTCAAAGGCACCCTTCATAATGCACTACTTTTGATGAGAGCCCTAGGACTTGGTCAAAAGTATTGCGCTATATAGGGGCCATTTGAGACGTAGGCTCTGTTACAGTTTTTTACAATCACTTTGGCACTAATTTCAGAACCTTGTGGTCATTTATTAAAACTCCAGACACAAAACTCAAAACGGTCATCACTTGTAACACAGGCTGTCTAATGTTCAAAACATTGCATTGTGCATTCATATCTTTAAAGAAACCTTTCACTTGCAGAATCACTGGTTCAAATAACTAATTTATCATGAAATACCATATGAACATTCATTTAGATCAGTCATACTCAAGATACCGATAGTTTCACTGTGTTGTTGTTCGTACAATCATTAAATATTGTATTACAAAATATGTGATACATGTTTCATTCAATGACATCTGCCGTGATGTCATTGCACATGTCATCCATGGCCTGTTCGTGAGGGTGTCTATCATATACCTTCCACCTCCACGTGGAGAAAAATTCCTCAATAAGGTTAAGGAAAGTAGAGTATGGGGGTAAGTACAGGGTGGTAAATTGTGAATGGGCCTGAAACAATGCTTGCACCTGTCATGACATTGGCCTGGGGGTAGGTTATTGTAGGTTATTGACAGTCATAAATACCCCCCCCCCCCTTTTTCCTCTCTCTGCCCTGATGATGTTACATTTCAAAAACCCTTGGTTAACATAGAGATTCTGGGAACATCAGAATGTGGGGGGAAATGAACTATATTCTGGTAATCCGACCAATTGAACATATGCAGTGGTACTTTTAATGAATATGATGTCAATTCGGTTGTCATCTGACACATTCTTATCAATGATCATATGACATAAACTCTCATCAATGATAATATGACAAACTCTACAGGGTAAAGTCTACACATCAGAGTTATCGGATTCACATGGAATTGTTCAATTTAAATGTTTGCATATGAAATCATTCGTGATGGGATGAAATGTGATTTTAGCTTCTAAAATGTGAGAATTGGGTTTTCTTGAGTGAATTAGGCTCAGTGGCCTGCCCACGTGAAGACTCATGCTTTTCAGACACACCCTTCTCGCTCCACTATATAAAGCCTTGACAAAAATGTAACCTCCTGTTCTGAGGATGTGAGGACGACGGTCCGATGTCAGAATGGTTCAGATAATAACTACAGAACGAAGCCAACATCAGCATGAGCTTTGGTTGTGAATGGTATGAACTTTGAACTCTTATTCACTACGGAAGTGATACCTCCTAGCCGTTGAGTTAGCAACAGCAGCTGCAAACGAGGGTTAGGAAGGAACAGACAGAGTATCCTGTCTATCACACAACAACATTACTACAACATATCCAATTGACCACCAGAGATATTCTTCAAAGGACAAAGGCAACACGGCCTTCCATCTACCACCAACCTACTGAAGCGCAGCTCAGAGAAAATATTTATTGCATTTTCCATTTCCAAATGGGCGGTAATTTAGAATGCACAAGATACTGTATTTACGATAGCACAGCTTCTTCCTTTGTTACTCAGTCTTCCCGTTCTTTCACTCAAACCCAGCCCCTTTTCTTTTGTGTAACAAGCTGTCATATCTGTTCTGCCCACAAGGGACGTTTTCCTTTACGACGTCATTTGTAATCAAGTGATGATTAATTATGTGTATGTGTAATTCTGTGTGATTAATTAGGTATTTAGTAAATAATAAATAAATAATTAAACCCAATTTTGTATTGCTGATTCAACTTGTTAGCCAGGGTTCGTGAAGAATTTACAACTTTCAGATGAGACTGAATTAAGGTGACGATTAATATTGACTGCTATTGATGTAAAATATTACTAGGTCTTTAAGACTTTATTCAGAAGATAACAGCTCTATAAATATTATTTTGTGATGCCCCGACTCTCTAGTTAATTACATTTACATTGTAACGGCGTTCGTTCGTCGAAAGAGAGTCGGACCGAAATGCAGCGTGGTTGTTACTCATGTTCTTTAATGAAGAAACGACGATACATGAAATAACTTAATAAATACAAAAAACAACAAACGGAACGTGAAACCTAATACAGTCTATCTGGTGAACACTACACAGAGACAAGAACAATCACCCACGAAATACACAGTGGAACCCAGGCTACCTAAATATGGTTCCCAATCAGAGACAACGCGAATCACCTGACTCTGATTGAGAACCGCCTCAGGCAGCCAAACCTATGCAACACCCCTACTCAGCCGCGATCCCAAATGCCAACAAAACCCCAATACGAAACACAACATATCAGATCAGGTGACTTATTCACATACACACATGTAGACAAATTATATCTTTACAGCTTCACATAAGGCACTTTTAGTGCCATGTCACACCCTGGCCTGACCAAATATATAACGAAAACACAAAAATACTATGACCAAGGCGTGACATACATGATTAGCTCAATCAGGTAATATTAATTAAGGAGAAATTATTTTATAGAATAGCATGTCATATCACTTAATCCGGCATAGCCAAAAACACGACACACCCTTTGAGTATGGTGGAACCTGACATTATCCCACACAATGACATAGGTCACGTCATCTGCAGACCTGATTTAGCTCATCAAGGAAGGTTACAAGGAGAGCTGCATTATATGATCCAATACGAGGTCTGCGTCCCACCACACCATCTTCTGATATAGCCACACACATGGTGATGTTGGCCCCACGTTGTCCAGGTACTTGGATGGTTGCACGCTGGTCAATGAAATTCCGACCTCTCCTCCTTGTTTTAGCCAGGTTGAAGCCTGCCTCATCCAAAAAGAGGAATTTGCAATGGTTTTCGTCAGCATCCAGCTCCATCACCCTCTAATGTTCTGTTCTGATGACTGAGGCCACGGTTGATCTTCTGAGATTTGGTTGAATCATTGTAGCTGCCTCAGTCATTGTCATGGCATGATTTAAGACATGGTCTACAAATACTGCTCGGATTTCATTGGACACTCTTTGCTGTTGCTGCCGCAGTCTTGGTCCGTGGCCTTGTCCTCTACTACGTTCCCCCACACCTCTCAAACGAGGCCCACGACCACCTCTCAGAAGGATTGTTTGTCCCCTGCCATTCCTTTGACCACCACGTCTTCTTCGTCTTCCTCCTCCCACTGCTTGACCTCTATTGTGACCTGGATCACCTGCAGGTTCCACGTTATCACTATGTTGTTGTAGGTGGATACCACTCATTTCACTATTTACTCCTACCACAATGTGAAATCAATCATCAGTAACGAGTTGGCAGTATTGGAAAAGCAATTACAAGGGCCTGTATACATACACTCACAGGCCATTTTATTAGGTACACCTGCGTGTTAACGCTAATAGCCTGCTCCTTCGAACAGCGAAACGTGTGGCTGCCTGCAACTCAATATGTAGAGTAAATAGAGTAAAGACCTTTAGTTGTTGTTCGACCAAACATTAGAACGGGCAAGATGCGTAATCTAAACAACTTTTACCGTGATTTGATTGTTGGTGCCACACAAGGTGGTTCCAGCATCTCAGAAACAGCTGCCCTCCTGGGATTTTTACGCACTACAGTCTCTAGAGTTTAAAGAGAATTGAGCGATAAACAAAACGTTCAGTGAGTGGCAGTTCTGTGGGCAAAAACACTTTGTTTAATGAGAAAGGTCAGAGGAGAATGTCCAGACTCATTCAAGCTAACAGAAAGGCCACAAATGCTCAAATAACAGCCGTTTAAAACAGTGGTGTGCAGAGTGGCATCTCTTAACGTACAACACCGTGAATAATTCAGGCTGTTGTGGAGGCAGAAGGGCATCTCTTAACATACAACACCGTGAATAATTCAGGCTGTTGTGGAGGCAGAAGGGCATCTCTTAACGTACAACACCGTGAATAATTCAGGCTGTTGTGGAGGCAAAAGGGGGTCCTACCAGTACTATACAGGTGTCCCTAATAAAGTGGCCGATGAGTGTACAGTAATGTCAAATCTGAAAATATGGTTTGAAAAGTGGTACATGGGACCATAAAAACAGTGTCTGATAAAGAATGATGATGAAATATTACATCCATAGATAGTGTAATCCAATTGGTTCATGTTCCAAGGTAATTGGTGTTAATGGATCTCCTTATCCTGAAACTTTCATGATCTAAACATGGAATATTGTTAATCAGTTTCCGTAAAACTATGCATTAAAAGTAATTTAACAGTTACTTATCATTTTGAGCAGTTGTATCAATTGATAGTTAGATCATTGTAATGAAATGAATACACAGTCATCTCAGATGTAATGTATCAATTGCATTTTGTAGTGGTAATACTTTGATGTTAAGTTGTGCCATTTTGAACAGGTGATTTTAGTTAATTTAACAAATTATCTTAGCTTTATGTGTATTGTATCCAAGCAATTGGGAAAAGGCTAGAGTTTAGAAAAATTTGCATTTTGATCATTGGTTGTGAGTTTTGTGTCTAGAGTTTTGAAAAATAACATCAAAATTCTGAAATTAGTGCCAAAGTGATTGTAAAAAACTGTAACAGAGTCCTATTATGCTGTAGGAAGTCTCCTATCAAACTCAGAGGCAACCCGACTGGCAGGTTTGTGATTCAGCAAGCAGTGAGAAACCTCTCCTCCAGTATTCCCAGCCAGTCAAACTTATTGGATCGACTACACTACGATCACACTGTTGTCAGTGGTTCATGCTCCAAAAAGGGGTGTAAAACTGCTAACTAAGCGAGGCGGATCAGGCGCTGATGAAACTCTGGCTTCCTGTTGCTAAACATCCTGGGAGGAAACAGCGAGTGTTCAGTTTGAAACCCCCAAACCGCTGCTTTGTGCACGTTAGCCATAGGATAGGATTCCTCTTGTCGGGCACCACAGCCGGACAGTGTTTCATTACATGTACAGTCAAAGTTGGAAGTTTACAAGGTCCTTTGCTGTTGTTCTGGGATTGATTTGCACTTTTCGCACCAGAGTAAGTTCATCTCTCAGAACGTGTCTCCTTACTGAACAGTATGATGGCTGCGTGGTCCCATGGTGTTTATAGTTGCGTACTGTTTTTTGCACCGATGAACGTGGTACCTTCAGGTGTTTGGAAATTGCTCCCAAGGATGAACCAGACTTGTGGAGGACCACATTTTTTTCCCTCCGAGGTCTTGGCTGATTTCTTTAGATTTCCCCATGATGTCAAGCAAAGAGGCACTGCGTTTGAAGGTAGGCCTTAAAAAACATCCACAGGTACACCTCCAATTGACTCAAATGATGTCAATCAGCAAATTATGTCTGGAATTTTCCAAGCTGTTTAAAGTGTGTATGTAAACTTCTGACCCACTGGAATCTGTCTGTAAACAGTTGTTGGAAAAATTACTTGTGTCATGCACAAAGGAGATGTTCTAACCGACTTGCCAAAACTATAGTTTGTTAACAATACATTTGTTGAGTGGTTGAAAAACGAGTTTTAATGACTCCAGCGTAAGTATATGTATACTTCCGACTGTATGAACGCGGTTCACACCCAGTCAGTTAGAGAGCCTTCCCTTACTGATCCCCACCAAACAGCCCAGGTAATACTTCCACACTTCCAACATTCCAGACCTGGGTTCAAATACTGATTTTTAGTTACATTTGATTTAGTCTGCGTTGAGTGCCGGAATGTTTTTTTTAAATGCACTTTAAATTCAGTTTGATATGTGATTTTGGGAATATTCTGTTTGGTTTCATTGAAGTAATGCTTTGGGATTTGGGCATAGTCAGATGGACACATGGATGCAATTTTTATGTCTCTGTGTCCACTATGAAGGCATTTAGAGGTAGTTTCACGAGCTAACTGGTGTTAGTGCAATGACTGTAAGTCTATGGTTATCTACTAGGGTGCTTAGCAACAGGTATCCCTTTAATACAGTTGAGATGAATAAAGCACAGGTAATGCATTTAAAAAGATTTTTGGTAACACTACATTTATAACAAACATTGTAACAAGCATCTCTCTAGTCACCCCCAAAACAAATTCTTCGAACTACAAAAATCTCTGAAACTGGAAACACTTATCTCCCTCACTAGCTTTCAGCACCAACTGTCAGAGCAGCTCACAGATTACTGCACCTGTACATAGCCCACCTATAATTTAGCCCAAACAACTACCTCTTTCCCAACTGTATTTAATTTATTTATTTATTTTGCTCCTTTGCACTACCATTCCAGTGTTTTACTTGCTATATTGTATTTACTTTGCCACCATGGCCTTTTTTTGCCTTTACCTCCCTTCTCACCTCATTTGCTCACATTGTATATAGACTTGTTTATACTGTATTATTGACTGTATGTTTGTTTTACTCCATGTGTAACTCTGTGTCGTTGTATCTGTCGAACTGCTTTGCTTTATCTTGGCCAGGTCGCAATTGTAAATGAGAACTTGTTCTCAACTTGCCTACCTGGTTAAATAAAGGTAAAATAAAAAATAAATAAATAAAAAATATGTCGTTACACCCCTGTAATTACAGACTGCAATTACCACCAGTTACATGTTGTTATTACAGTGTAACTATTGATCATTCAAATGATTTACAATACTTGTTACAGTATAATAACACTGTATTTACACTGTAAATTTACACTGTAATTACACTGTATTAATAAGAACCCCTTAAAATGAAGAGTTACCTGACTCTTAATAGTCTCTGAACCCACGTTTGCAAAGTTAATTTGTTGAAATCAGCCAGCCTAACTTTCACCACCATCACCACAACGCTGTGATTGTGCCTCGGAAACAATTATTGTCTTGTTGTGAATTCTGAATGATGCCGTTCCATTGTTTAATTTGTATTTTTAAAAGATGGAATGAGTCCTTTGTGTAAAGCTTCTTGTTATTTCACTGTCAGTTAATGGCTGTGCTATCAATGTGGTGTGTTGGCAATGTGACCCACATGTAAATCTAGAGCACTGAAACAAAATAATCTTCATTTAGAATGTCTCCCTTCCTGTTGTTATTCATGTGCAGATATCTGAGGACAGGGGATATGGTGCCAATGAACTCTTTCACGTTTTGGACGATGAGATTTGCTGTAGCATAATGAATGTGATGACACAGCCCAGACTATTCATTTACAGTTGAACATCGCCACAAGGAAAGGTCCCATCTCAATTACAGTTAAACAATTGGAGCTTCGCTTGCCGTTAATCCATACTGTGATTTCTGGCAGTTTTACAACTGATACTCTATGATTAACTTGAAATAGTCTGTGACCCACCATTTGAAAAGAGAGACCAAATCAGCAGTTTTATTTAGATTACAGGAGAGAGCGAGAGAGAAAGAGAGAGAGAGAGAATAGGAAAAAAACTCCTTATTTTGCAAAGCGAGGGGAAATTGTATCGACCCTCATGCATTGTCTCGTTAATTTTGCCTTGAGGTGTGGATTCCTGCTGATCAATATCCTGCGACTGCATCTTTATTCTTCTGTGTAACTTATTACTGTCAGAGAAATGCAAAGCTCTGAAGCACTGGGGCTGATCGATACCATAGATGTATGATCCATTCGGGTGGGAAGCAATAAGTAGTCAAAGTCACAGTGCATCTTCTCCCAAGACTAAAGGCTAATCTGCCTGAGAGCCTCAGTCTTAGTCAATTGCTGTTTTACGTGTGTCTCTCTCTACCATGGAGGTTAATACGTAAAGAGACCAAGTGCTTGTCTCTGTAGGACCAGTGCCACCAGGGGCACTGGGGGTCTTTATTGAGTAATGATTTCCTCCTCTGTTTCTGTGGGATTGGATTTAATGTTTGCTTTTGCATGTGTGAGTTGTTTGTTCAATGGATCAGTTGTTTGGAGAAGTGGTGGAAAAGTACCCAATTGAAATATTGAGTGAAAGTAAAGATACCATGATAGAATGTTACTCAAGAAAATGTGAACGTTACCCAGTAAAATACTACTTGAGTAAAAATCTAAAAGTATTTGGTTTTAAATATACTTATGAATCAAAAGTAAATGTAATTGATAAAACATACTTAAGTTTTAAAGTAAAATAATTTAAAATAATGAAATATTCCTATATTAAGCAAAGCAGACGACACCATTTTCTTGTTTTTAAAATGTACAGATAGCCAGGGGCACACTCCAACATCATTTACAAATGATGCATTTGTGTTTTGTGAGCCGGACAGATCAGAGGCAGTAGGAATGATACCATATGTTTTTATTTATTTTACTAGGCAGGTCAGTTAAAAACAAATTATTATTTAAAAACAAATGATTACCTAGGAACAGGTTACCTGCCAATCCAATTGTCTTGATAAGTTATTTATCCATTACTTTACCAGGTAAGTTGACTGAGAACACATTCTCATTTGCAGTAACAACCTGGGGAATAGTTACAGGGGGGATGAATGAGCCAATTGTAAACTGGGGATTATTAGGTGACAGTGATTGTTTGACGGACAGATTGGGAATTTAGCCAGGACACCGGGGTTAACACCCCTACTCTTAGGATACGTGCCATGGGATCTTTAATGACCTCAGGACATCCGTTTAACATCCCAGCCAAAAGACAGCACCCCTACACAGGGCAGTGTCCCCAATCACTGCCCTGGGGAATTGGGATATTGTTTTTAGACTAGAGGAAAGAGTGCCTCCTACAGGCAATCCAACACTACTTCTAGCAGCATCTGGTCAGCATCCAGGAACTGACCAGGACCAACCCTGCTTAGCTTCAGAAGCAAGCCAGCAGCAATATGCAGGGTGGTATGCTGCTTGCTATGAGTGAGTGAGTGGGATGTTATTCTTCTGCTAAGCATTCAAAATGGAATGAGTACTTTTGGGTGTCAAGGAAATTGTAGAGACTAAAAAGTACATTATTTTCTTTAGAAATGTAGTGAAGTAACATGTCTGTTCACATGTTTACTGTTGGTCAAAGAGCTTATATACTGTATCTCCCACTGATTTCTTATCATTGGTGACCTATTTCCCTGTCCTCTCTGTCTGTCCTTTCCTTTCAATGGCATACAAACAAATTGAATATCTGTAAATCACTTGTAAAGTCCTACAGCAGAGCTAAGATGATGTTTAGCATAATGGCAGAGTAACACATTGTGGGGCGCTGACTGGACAAGACAACAAAATATGTTTATGGGTTGGTAATATAATTTTCATCCAGATTAGTTGACATTGACAGATTGCATAATTTTGGGGAAAATGCAAACTGATGTACTTATGACGCTATCACAGTTTTGTGTCTTTTCTATGATCCAACTTGTTGAGTTGATATTGGAAATGTAAATTAATTCTAATGGGTTGTTTGCAGAGTTGTATGTCAAGTTTTAGAAAAGCAGATGAACGTTCAGCCATTGGCTGTAGCCTTCTCCTTTATTGTTCATGTTTGTGTATCTGTCACATTTTCACTGTCATCAAATCACAATGATACATTTCACAATGGCCAATAAACCAACATGACATTACCACATAGTTCTACAGTACATTAGTATGTCATTGGCCAGGTTGGTTCTTCATTCACTCTCTGTAAATGCAAGTGACTGTGTGAAAAACAGTGGTCTCCGACCATCATTTGTCTATAGATTTCACTGTCACATTTGAAAAGTTGCACTTCTCAGGTACTCACTGCAGCATGAAAAGCAATAAACAGGAGGGTTACAGTATCTCACTGTTAAAGTCCACTTACCTTCTGAAGCATGGGTGCTCTATATGTAAATGAGAGTGCCGGAGTAACAAGCAGAGCACACAGCATTGGCTGATTCTGCAGTACTAGCACTTTAGCTCGATGAAAACAAAATACTCAATGAAGTTTCTTCTTTCAATGTGCTCCTTTCCAGGATGCGAGTTGACGTGCGTCATTCAGACTACCACATGTTGTTTTGTTTTCCTTTCTTCTCCTTCTTCCTTTATTTCCCGTCTCTTGGGGAATTGAGTCGAAAGGCTCGTGCCAAGTTGGTAATGTCCTGAAAATCATTAGGCAGGCTGTCGGGGCCGCAGAGAAGGACGTTGTGAGGATTGAAGCTGTTATTCAATGCAGGCTTGTGTTCAGCTCAACCTTTCAATTGTGACAGAGAGCACAAGGTTTTACCTGTCAACCTTTCACTTGTCTTAAAGACCTCCTACGGGGAAATAGACCAATGTCATTGTACCGATAGACCAAAGACATCGTATCTTAGACCAAAGACAACGTACTTAAACAAAACCTTGTATTACCTCAACAGGGTGACAGAAAGAAACTGATCCAAGATCCTCTATTTCATTCCCATGGTTCTTATGGAAAGGGTCAAACAAGAGAATACTCAAGAAAACTAATTAAGAATACAGGGTTGAGTATTTAATTAACCATGGCAACATGGTTTGGACTAATGAGCAATTCTTCCCAGCTTAAGCCTGCCTGCCTGCCTGCCTGCCAGTCTTTAGTCTCTGTGGCTTCTCACTGTTGCTCGGGGCAACTAAACATCTCCATCAGTCAGCCACAAAATTGAAAGCGAGGGTACAGTGGTTGCCAGAGCCCAGTAAGCAAACGTACATAAGAATGAAGTCACTCCTTTGCCAACAGGCTTCCTGGTGCACAGCAAGGCTTTAATAAAGAATATTCCATGAAACTTATTTTTAATAGAATCCGTGGTTTTTTGTTTGACAAAATACAGTTGGCCACCATGTGTGTCTCCCTCTCTCTCTCTCAACTTTATTGGCATGGCACGTTAAAATACTTACATTGTCAAAGTATACATAAAAAAAAAAGGTTTGGACCAACAGCAATAATAGTAGTAGTGGAAATGTGATACTATTAACAGCAACTACAAAACAATATTAATGAGAATAATAATACATTAAAGCAATAGTAGTAGGCCAGTCTCAACCTGACTGAGAAGTCACATGGTATGAAAGAATTCTTCCTATACATGCACACACACATTTACATTTAAGTCATTTAGCAGACGCTCTTATCCAGAGCGACTTACAAATTGGTGCATTCACCTTATGACATCCAGTGGAACAGTCACTTTACAATAGTGCATCTAAATCTTAAAAGGGGGGGGGGGGTGAGAAGGATTACTTATCCTATCCTAGGTATTCCTTAAAGAGGTGGGGTTTCAGGTGTCTCCGGAAGGTGGTGATTGACTCCGCTGTCCTGGCGTCGTGAGGGAGTTTGTTCCACCATTGGGGGCCAGAGCAGCGAACAGTTTTGACTGGGCTGAGCGGGAACTGTACTTCCTCAGTGGTAGGGAGGCGAGCAGGCCAGAGGTGGATGAACGCAGTGCCCTTGTTTGGGTGTAGGGCCTGATCAGAGCCTGGAGGTACTGAGGTGCCGTTCCCCTCACAGCTCCGTAGGCAAGCACCATGGTCTTGTAGCGGATGCGAGCTTCAACTGGAAGCCAGTGGAGAGAGCGGAGGAGCGGGGTGACGTGAGAGAACTTGGGAAGGTTGAACACCAGACGGGCTGCAGCATTCTGGATGAGTTGTAGGGGTTAAATGGCACAGGCAGGGAGCCCAGCCAACAGCGAGTTGCAGTAATCCAGACGGGAGATGACAAGTGCCTGGATTAGGACCTGCGCCGCTTCCTGTGTGAGGCAGGGTCGTACTCTGCGGATGTTGTAGAGCATGAACCTACAGGAACGGGCCACCGCCTTGATGTTAGTTGAGAACGACAGGGTGTTGTTTGTCCAGGATCACGCCAAGGTTCTTAGCGCTCTGGGAGGAGGACACAATGGAGTTGTCAACCGTGATGGCGAGATCATGGAACGGGCAGTCCTTCCCCGGGAGGAAGAGCAGCTCCGTCTTGCCGAGGTTCAGCTTGAGGTGGTGATCCGTCATCCACACTGATATGTCTGCCAGACATGCAGAGATGCGATTCGCCACCTGGTCATCAGAAGGGGGAAAGGAGAAGATTAATTGTGTGTCGTCTGCATAGCAATGATAGGAGAGACCATGTGAGGTTATGACAGAGCCAAGTGACTTGGTGTATAGCGAGAATGGGAGAGGGCCTAGAACAGAGCCCTGGGGGACACCAGTGGTGAGAGCGCGTGGTGAGGAGACAGATTCTCGCCACGCCACCTGGTAGGAGCGACCTGTCAGGTAGGACGCAATCCAAGCGTGGGCCGCGCCGGAGATGCCCAACTCGGAGAGGGTGGAGAGGAGGATCTGATGGTTCACAGTATCGAAGGCAGCCGATAGGTCTAGAAGGATGAGAGCAGAGGAGAGAGAGTTAGCTTTAGCAGTGCGGAGCGCCTCCGTGATACAGAGAAGAGCAGTCTCAGTTGAATGACTAGTCTTGAAACCTGACTGATTTGGATCAAGAAGGTCATTCTGAGAGAGATAGTGGGAGAGCTGGCCAAGGACGGCAAGTTCAAGAGTTTTGGAGAGAAAAGAAAGAAGGGATACTGGTCTGTAGTTGTTGACATCGGAGGGATCGAGTGTAGGTTTTTTCAGAAGGGGTGCAACTCTCACTCTCTTGAAGACGGAAGGGACATAGCCAGCGATCAGGGATGAGTTGATGAGCGAGGTGAGGTAAGGGAGAAGGTCTCCGGAAATGGTCTGGAGAAGAGAGGAGGGGATAGGGTCAAGCGGGCAGGTTGTTGGGCGGCCGGCCGTCACAAGACGCGAGATTTCATCTGGAGAGAGAGGGGAGAAAGAGGTCAGAGCACAGGGTAGGGCAGTGTGAGCAGAACCAGCGGTGTCGTTTGACTTAGCAAACGAGGATCGGATGACGTCGACCTTCTTTTCAAAATGGTTGACGAAGTCATCTGCAGAGAGGGAGGAGGGGGGAGGGGGAGGAGGATTCAGGAGGGAGGAGAAGGTGGCAAAGAGCTTCCTAGGGTTAGAGGCAGATGCTTGGAATTTAGAGTGGTAGAAAGTGGCTTTAGCAGCAGAGACAGAGGAGGAAAATGTAGAGAGGAGGGAGTGAAAGGATGCCAGGTCCGCAGGGAGGCGAGTTTTCCTCCATTTCCGCTCGGCTGCCCGGAGCCCTGTTCTGTGAGCTCGCAATGAGTCGTCGAGCCACGGAGCGGGAGGGGAGGACCGAGCCGGCCTGGAGGATAGGGAACATAGAGAGTCAAAGGATGCAGAAAGGGAGGAGAGGATGGTTGAGGAGGCAGAATCAGGAGATAGGTTGGAGAAGGTTTGAGCAGAGGGAAGAGATGATAGGATGGAAGAGGAGAGAGTAGCGGGGGAGAGAGAGCGAAGGTTGGGACGGCGCGATACCATCCGAGTAGGGGCAGTGTGGGAAGTGTTGGATGAGAGCGAGAGGGAAAAGGATACAAGGTAGTGGTCGGAGACTTGGAGGGGAGTTGCAATGAGGTTAGTGGAAGAACATCATCTAGTAAAGATGAGGTCGAGCGTATTGCCTGCCTTGTGAGTAGGGGGGGAAGGTGAGAGGCTGAGGTCAAAAGAGGAGAGGAGTGGAAAGAAGGAGGCAGAGAGGAATGAGTCAAAGGTAGACGTGGGGAGGTTAAAGTCGCCCAGAACTGTGAGAGGTGAGCCGTCCTCAGGAAAGGAGCTTATCAAGGCATCAAGCTCATCGATGAACTCTCCGAGGGAACCTGGAGGGCGATAAATGATAAGGATGTTAAGCTTGAAAGGGCTGGTAACTGTGACAGCATGGAATTCAAAGGAGGCAATAGACAGATGGGTAAGGGGAGAAAGAGAGAATGACCACTTGGGAGAGATAAGGATCCCGGTGCCACCACCCCGCTGACCAGAAGCTCTCGGGGTGTGCGAGAACACGTGGGCGGACGAGGAGAGAGCAGTAGGAGTAGCAGTGTTGTCTGTGGTGATCCATGTTTCCGCCAGTGCCAAGAAGTCGAGGGACTGGAGGGAGGCATAGGCTGAGATGAACTCTGCCTTGTTGGCCGCAGATCGGCAGTTCCAGAGGCTACCGGAGACCTGGAACTCCACGTGGGTCATGCGCGCTGGGACCACCAGATTAGGGTGGCCGCGGCCACGCGGTGTGGAGCGTTTGTATGGTCTGTGCAGAGAGGAGAGAACAGGGATAGACAGACACATAGTTGACAGGCTACAGAAGAGGCTACGCTAATGCAAGGAGATTGGAATGACAAGTGGACTACACGTCTCGAATGTTCAGAAAGTTAAGCTTACGTAGCAAGAATCTTATTGACTAAAATGATTAAAATGATACAGTACTGCTGAAGTAGGCTAGCTGGCAGTGGCTGCGTTGTTGACACTACACTAATCAAGTCGTTCCGTTGAGTGTAATAGTTTCTACAGTGCAGCTATTCGGGGCTAGCTGGCTAGCTAGCAGTGTTGATTACGTTACGTTGCGTTAAAAGAACGACAATAGCTGGCTAGCTAACCTAGAAAATCGCTCTAGACTACACAATTATCTTTGATACAAAGACGGCTATGTAGCTAGCTATGAGCTCGCTACGATCAAGCAAATCAAACCGTTGTGCTGTAATGAAATGAAATGAAAATGTGATACTACCTGTGGAGCGAAGCGGAATGCGACCGGGTTGTTGAGTGGGAAGTTATATTCGGTAGACGTTGGCTAGCTGTTAGCTAGCTAGCAGTGTCTTCTACGTTAAGGACGACAAATAGCTGGCTAGCTAACCTCGGTAAATTAAGATAATCACTCTGAGACTACACACTCTAAACTACACAATTATCTTGGTTACGAAGACAGCAAAGACAACTATGTAGCTAGCTAACACTACACGAATCAAGTCGTTCAGTTGAGTGTAATAGTTTCTACAGTGCTGCTATTCGGTAGACGGTGGACGTTAGCTAGCTGGCTAGCTGCTGGGCAGTAGACTACGTTAGGACGACGAAATACGATAATTACGCAATTATCTTTGATACAAAGACGGCTATGTAGCTAGCTAAGAAGAAATTGCTAAGATTAGACAAATCAAACCGTTGTACTATAATGAAATGTAATGAAAAGTAATGAAAAGTAATACTACCTGCGGACCGAAGTGCGAATGCGACCGCTCGCTCCAACCCGTACAATTCTGGAAAATTAGTTCGAAACGTGCCAGGCGGCCCAAACTGTTGCATATACCCTGACTCTGCGTGCAATGAACTCAAGAGAAGTGACACAATTTCACCTGGTTAATATTGCCTGCTAACCTGGATTTATTTTCGCTAAATATGCTGGTGTAAAAATATATACTTCTATGTATTGATTTTAAGAAAGGCATTGATGTTTATGGTTAGGTACAGTCGTGCAACGATTGTGCTTTTTTTGCAAATGCGCTTTTGTTAAATCATCCCCCGTTTGTCGAGGTTGGCTGTCTTTGTTAGGAAGAAATAGTCTTCACACAGTTCGCAACGAGCCAGGCAGCTCAAACTGCTGCATATACTCTGACTCTATTGAAGGGAAGTGACACAATTTACCTAGTTAAAAGAAATTCCTGTTAGCAGGCAATATTAACTAAATATGCAGTTTTAAAATATATACTTGTGTATTGATTTTAACCTCTTGCGCCGAGTCATCCCGGATCCGGTATCGTGACTACAGCCTCAAGCTCATTACCATAACGCAACGTTAACGATTTCTAAAAATCGCAAATGAAATGAAATAAATATGTCTGCTCTCAAGCTTAGCCTTTTCTTAACAACACTGTCATCTCAGATTTTCAAAATATGCTCTTGAACCATAGAAAATCAATCATTTGTGTAAGAGTGTTGATGGCTAGCTTAGCATTTAGCATAGCATTTAGCACGCAACATATTCACAAAAACCAGCAAAGGAATCAAATAAAATAATTTACCTTTGAAGAACTTCAGATGTTTCAATGAGGAGACTCTCAGTTACATAGCAGATGTCCAGTTTTTCCTGAAAGATTCTTTGTGTTGGACAAATCGCTCCGTTTTGTTACTACACATTTGGCTACCGAAACGAACCGAAAATTCAGTCACCTAAACGTCGAACTTTTTTCCGAATTAACTCCATAATATCGACCGAAACATGGCAAACGTTGTTTGAATCAATCCTCAAGGTGTTTTGTCAAATATATTATTATTATTATTATTATATATTATCTCTTCATTGATATGCCGTTCGTGGAAGCATGGTTTTTCTCAGAATCCCATGGAAAAATACCAGCAGCTGAGTTTTGCGCACCAATTTCCACTCAGGACACCGTGCGGACACTTGGCAAATGTAGTCTCATATGGTCAATCTTCCAATGATATGCCTGCAAATATGTCACAATGCTCCAGACCCCTTGGGGAAACGATAGAAAGGGTAGGCTCATTCCTGTCGCATTCACAGCCATATAAGGAGATAATGCAAAACGTAGCCTCAGAAATCCTGTTCATTTCCTGGTTGCAGAAACATCTTGGTTTTGCCTGAAGCTTTTGTTCTAGGGCACTCACAGTGAAAATCTTTGCAGTTCTGGAAACGTCAGAGTGTTTTCTTTCCAAAGCTATCAATTCCATGCATAGTCGAGCATCTTTTCGTGACAAAATATTGCGCTTAAAACGGGCACGTCTTTTTATCCAAAAATGAAATACTGCCCCTAGTCTGAAGAGGTTTTAAGAAATGCATTGATGTTGATGGTTAGGTACACGTTGGAGCAACGACAGTCCTTTTTCGCGAATGCGCAACACATCGATTATATGCAACGCAGGACACGCTAGATAAACTAGTAATATCATCCACCATGTGTAGTTAACTATTGATTATGATTGATTGATTGTTTTTATAAGAAGTTTAATGCTAGCTAGCAACTTACCATGGCTTCTTACTGCATTCGTGTAACAGGCAGGCTCCACGTCGAGTACAATGAGAGGCAGGTGGTTAGAGCATTGGACTAGTTAACTGTAAGGTTGCAAGATTGAATCCCCGAGCTGACAAGGTAAAAATCTGTCGTTCTACCCCTGAACAAGGCAGTTAACCCACCGTTCCTAGGCCGTGATTGAAAATAAGAATGTGTTCTTAATTAACTGACTTGCCTAGTTAAATAAAGGTGTAAAAAATAATAATTTCAATACACATTTCCGATTGTTATGAAAACTTGAAATCGGCCCTAATTATTTGGCCATTCCGATTAACCGGTTGACCTCTAACAGAGACAAACTGATATCTTTCCGACAGATAAGATCTAAACCAGGCCAAAACCTGTCCGTGCAGACCAATTTGGGTTTCCAATCTCTTCAAAAGAATGTGTTGATCGGATGGTATCAAAAGCAGCACTAAGGTCTAGGAGCACGTGGACAGATGCAGAGCCTCGGTCTGATGCCATTAAAAGGCAATTTACCACCTTCACAAGTGCAGTCTTAGTGCTATGATGGGGTCTAAAACCAGACTGAAGCATTTCGTATACATTGTTTGTCTTTAGGAAGGCAGTGAGTTGCTGTGCAACAGCTTTTTCTAAAATATTTGAGAGGAATGGAAGATTCGATATAGGCTGATAGTTTTTTTTATATTTTCTGGGTCAAGGTTTGGCTTTTTCAAGAGAGGCTTTATTTCTGCCACTTTTAGTGAGTTTGGTACACATCCGGTGGATAGAGAGACGTTTATTATGTTCAACATAGGAGGGCGAAGCACAGGAAGCAGCTCTTTCACTAGTTTAGTTGGAATAGAGTCCAGTATGCAGCTTGAAGGTAAATAGTATCCACAAAACACCAGTCTCAATGTCAACAGTGAAGAGGCGACTCTGGGATGCTGGCCTTTTTAGGCATAGTTTCAAAGAAAAAGCAACGTCTCAGACTGGCCAATAAAAATAAAAGTTTATTTGGGCAAAAGAACACAGACAGCGGACAGAGGAACCGTGTCTATATGGCCAGCCTCCCAGAGTCGCCTCTTCACTGTTGATGTTGAGACTGGTGTTTTGTGGGGACTATTTATAACTCATTTTTCAACCACTCCACAAATGTATTGATAACAAACTATAGTTCTGGCAAGTCGTTTAGGACATCTCCTTTGTGCATGACACAAGTAATTTTTTCCAACAATTGATTACAGACAGATTATTTCACTAATAATTCACTGTATCACAATTCCAGTGGGTCAGAAGTTTACGTAAACTAAGTTGACTGTGCCTTTAAGCAGCTTGGAAAATTCCAGAAAATTATGTCATGGCTTTAGAAGCTTGATAGGCTAATTGACATAATTTGAGTCAATTGGAGGTGTACCTGTGGATGTATTTCAAGGCCTACCTTCAAACACAGTGCCTCTTTGCTTAAGATCATGGGAAAATCAAAAGAAATCAGCCAAGACCTCAGAAAAAAAGCAACACAAGTCTGGTTCATCCTTGGGAGCAATTTCCAAATGACTGAAGGTACCATGTTCATCTGTACAAGCATGTATGTATATATATATATATATTTGCCCAAAAATATATGGAGGATTGGAAGTGATGCAGACAATTACATTTGAATATATGTTTTATTTAGTTGTTTATAATGACGACCTACACATTGATGGAAGCTACAATCTATCTGCAATGTTAAACAAAATATTTTTTTTTGGGGGGGGGGGGGTAGATCAGCTTTAACATTGCAGATAGATCTCTCTCTCTCTCTGACCTCTTTCTCCCCTCTCTCTCCAGATGAAATCTCGCGTCTTGTGACGGCCGGCCGCCCAACAACCTGCCCGCTTGACCCTATCCCCTCCTCTCTTCTCCAGACCATTTCCGGAGACCTTCTCCCTTACCTCACCTCGCTCATCAACTCATCCCTGACCGCTGGCTACGTCCCTTCCGTCTTCAAGAGAGCGAGAGATGCACCCCTTCTGAAAAAACCTACACTCGATCCCTCCGATGTCAACAACTACAGACCAGTATCCCTTCTTTCTTTTCTCTCCAAAACTCTTGAACGTGCCGTCCTTGGCCAGCTCTCCCGCTATCTCTCTCAGAATGACCTTCTTGATCCAAATCAGTCAGGTTTCAAGACTAGTCATTCAACTGAGACTGCTCTTCTCTGTATCACGGAGGCGCTCCGCACTGCTAAAGCTAACTCTCTCTCCTCTGCTCTCATCCTTCTAGACCTATCGGCTGCCTTCGATACTGTGAACAATCAGATCCTCCTCTCCACCCTCTCCGAGTTGGGCATCTCCGGCGCGGCCCATGCTTGGATTGCGTCCTACCTGACAGGTCGCTCCTACCAGGTGGCGTGGCGAGAATCTGTCTCCTCACCACGCGCTCTCACCACTGGTGTCCCCCAGGGCTCTGTTCTAGGCCCTCTCCTATTCTCGCTATACACCAAGTCACTTGGCTCTGTCATAACCTCACATGGTCTCTCCTATCATTGCTATGCAGACGACACACAATTAATCTTCTCCTTTCCCCCTTCTGATGACCAGGTGGCGAATCGCATCTCTGCATGTCTGGCAGACATATCAGTGTGGATGACGGATCACCACCTCAAGCTGAACCTCGGCAAGACGGAGCTGCTCTTCCTCCCGGGGAAGGACTGCCCGTTCCATGATCTCGCCATCACGGTTGACAACTCCATTGTGTCCTCCTCCCAGAGCGCTAAGAACCTTGGCGTGATCCTGGACAACACCCTGTCGTTCTCAACTAACATCAAGGCGGTGGCCCGTTCCTGTAGGTTCATGCTCTACAACATCCGCAGAGTACGACCCTGCCTCACACAGGAAGCGGCGCAGGTCCTAATCCAGGCACTTGTCATCTCCCGTCTGGATTACTGCAACTCGCTGTTGGCTGGGCTCCCTGCCTGTGCCATTTAACCCCTACAACTCATCCAGAATGCTGCAGCCCGTCTGGTGTTCAACCTTCCCAAGTTCTCTCACTTCACCCCGCTCCTCCGCTCTCTCCACTGGCTTCCAGTTGAAGCTCGCATCCGCTACAAGACCATGGTGCTTGCCTACGGAGCTGTGAGGGGAACGGCACCTCAGTACCTCCAGGCTCTGATCAGGCCCTACACCCAAACAAGGGCACTGCGTTCATCCACCTCTGGCCTGCTCGCCTCCCTACCACTGAGGAAGTACAGTTCCCGCTCAGCCCAGTCAAAACTGTCCGCTGCTCTGGCCCCCCAATGGTGGAACAAACTCCCTCACGACGCCAGGACAGCGGAGTCAATCACCACCTTCCGGAGACACCTGAAACCCCACCTCTTTAAGGAATACCTAGGATAGGATAAGTAATCCTTCTCACCCCCCCCCCCCTAAAAGATTTAGATGCACTATTGTAAAGTGGCTGTTCCACTGGATGTCATAAGGTGAATGCACCAATTTGTAAGTCGCTCTGGATAAGAGCGTCTGCTAAATGACTTAAATGTAAATGTAAATGTAAATATAATCATGATATACCATTGAAGGTTGTACAATGTAACAGCAATATTTAGACTTAGGCATGCCACCCGTTAGATAAAATACGGAACGATCCGTATTTCACTGAAATAATAAACGTTTTGTTTTCGAAATAATAGTTTCCAGATTTGACCATATTAATGACAACGATAAACAGCTGCCTGTGATTGGAAACTATATCAAGCCACCATAGACATACAAATCACCTAGACCTACAAAAACACTAGACATACAAAAAACCCTAGACAATACAAAAACTAGCGTAACCACCCTAGTCACACCCTGACCTAACCAAAATATAAAGACAACAGAGATATCTAAGGTCAGGGCGTGACACTTGGTGTAGTTGTTCCCCTTGCTCTGCAAGGGACGAGGATTTTGTGGAGCAATGGGTAGCGATGCTTCGAGAGTGGCTGTTGTCAATGTGTTTCTGGTTCGAGCCCAGGTAGGGGTGAGGAGAGGGACGGAAGCTATACTGTTACACTGCCAATACTAAAGTGCCTATAAGAACATCCAATAGTCAAAGGTAAATGAAATACAAATGGTATAGAGAGAAATAGTCCTATAAATACTATATTAACTACCACCTAAAACCTCTTACCTTGGAATATTAAATGTTAAAAGGAACCACCAGCTTTCATATATTCTCATGTTCTGAGCAAGGAACTCAAACGTTAGCTTTTTTACATGGCACATATTGCACTTTTACTTTCTTCTCCAACACTTTGTTTTTGCATTATTTTAACCAAATTGAACATGTTTCATTATTTATTTGAGGCTAAATTGATTGTTAATGATGTATTATATTAAGTTAAAATAAGTGGTCATTCAATATTGTTGTAATTGTCATTATTAAAAAAATACAAAATAAAAAATATCGGCCAATTAATCGGTATCGGATTTTTTATTGGTCCTCCAAAAAACGGTATCGGTCGACCTCTAGTCTCTATAGATGGTTTGTCCTCTGACAAATCAGCTGTAAATTTCGGTGTTCCTCAAGGCTCTGTTTTAGGACTACTATTGTTTTCACTATAGATTTTACCTCTTGGTGACGTCATTCGGAAACATAGTAACTTTCACTGCTATGCGGATGACACACAGCTGTACATTTCGATTAAACATGGTGAAGCCCCAAAATTGCCCTCTCTGGAAGCCTGTGTTTCAGACATAAGGAAGTGGATGGCGGAAAATGTTCTACTTTTAAACTCGGACAAAACAGTGATGCTTATTCGAGGTCCCAAGAAACAAAGACCTCTTCTGTTGAATCTGACAATTAATCTTGATGGTTGTACAGTAGTCTCAAATAAAACTGTGAAGGACCTTGGCGTTACTCTGGACCCTGATCTCTCGTTTGACGAACATATCAAGACTATTTCAAGGACAGCTTTTTTCCATCTATGTAACGTTGCAAAAATCTGAAGCTTTCTGTCCAAAAATGATGCAGAAAAATGAATCCATGCTTTTGTCACTTCTAGGTTAGACTACAACAATGCTCTACATTCGGCTTCCCGGATAACGCACTAAATAAACTTCAGTAAGTGCTAAATCTTGACTAGAACCAAACAATCTGATCAAATTACTCCAGTGCTAGCCTCTCTACACTGGCTTCCTGTTAAGGCTAGGGCTGATTTCAAGGTTTTACTGCTAACCTACAAAGCATTAAATGGGCTTGCTCCTACCTATCTTTCTGATTTGGTCCTGCCATACATACCTAAACGTATGCTACAGTCACATGACGCAAGCCTCCTTCCAGTCCCTAGAATTTCTAAGAAAACAGCTGGAGGCAGGGCTTTCTCCTATAGAGCTCCATTTCTATGGAATGGTCTGCCTGACCATCTGAGAGATGCAGACTCAGTCTTGACCTTTAAGTCTTTATGAAGACTCATCTCTTTAGTAGCTCCTATGATTGAGTGTAGTCTGGCCCAGGAGTGTGAAGGTGAACAGAAAGGCACTGGAGCAATGAACCGCCCTTGCTGTCTCTGCCTTGCCGGTTCCCATCTCTCTACTGGAATTCTCTGCCTCAAACCCTATTACAGAGTCAGTGGCCGTGGGTGCATCACTTGAGTGGGTTGAGTCACTGACGTGATCTTCCTGTCCGGGTTGACGCCCCCCCGGGGTCGTGCCGTGGGGGAGATCTTTGTGGGCTATACTCGGCCTTGACTCTTGATGGTAAGTTGGTGGTTGAAGATATCCCTTGAGTGGTGTGGGGGCTATGCTTTGGCAAAGTGGGTGGGGTTATATCCTGCCTGTTTGGTCCTTTCTGGGGGTATCTTCGGACAGGGCCACAGTGTCTCCCGACCCCTGTCTCAGCCTCCAGTATTTATGCAGCAGTAGTTTATGTGTCGGGGGGCTAGGGTCAGTCTGTTATATCTGGTATAAGTATATCTCCTGTCTTATCCGGTGTCCTGTGTGAAGTATTCAATTCAATTCAATTGACATGGCAAGTTCATTATTACTTACATTGTCAAAGTATACATATCAAAAAATATAAATAAAACGAAAATATATATTATTATATATAAATAAATTATAAAGTCATTCTCTCTCTCTCTCTCTCTCTCTCTCTCTGTGCATGCTGGGAGTGTTTGGTGCATGCTGGGAATTGTATGAGCGAAGGAGTGCGTGTGTTTTGTAGTGTTAGATATTCACAACTTTCTTTCGGTTTTCTTCTGTGCATGATTAATATTATTATTTTTGTTGTGGTATAATTAAGTATTTTGTTTTTCCGTATCGAAATTACCCTGATTTTGGCGGGGATGGCAGCCGGAATGGGGATGCCGTCCCTGTCACTTCGGCACGGATTTAGGTGGGTTACTGAAGCTACTGTCACGGTGGAGGAGTTTTTTGTCCCCGTAGGAGAGAAGGTAGGATACGAGAATGTTGCTTATGCATGCCGGATGAATAAAGCTGTGGTGGTATTTCTTAAAGAAGAGCGCCTTGTAGATCGTATGGTTGAGCATGGCATACTTCTTAAAGAAGAGTGTCTTGTTGATCGGATGGTTGAGCATGGCGTACTTCTTAAAGAAGAGTGTCTTGTTGATCGGATGGTTGAGCATGGTGTACTTCTTAAAGAAGAGTGTCTTGTTGATCGGATGGTTGAGCATGGCGTACTTCTTAAAGAAGAGTGTCTTGTTGATCGGATGGTTGAGCATGGTGTACTTCTTAAAGAAGAGTGTCTTGTAGATCGTATGGTTGAGCATGGCGTACTTCTTAAAGAAGAGTGTCTTGTTGATCGGATGGTTGAGCATGGCGTACTTCTTAATGACACCACCATTGATCGTTAGGCAAGCACCTCTGAGGACATCAACCATTCACCCTCTCTTGTAAATCATAATAGAGACCAGTTGAGATGACATGCTCTTGGGGTTATCTCTATGAGTCTCTTTGTGACTTAAAGGACTGTGGCTTGTGATTGTAGCATGTGATTCACATGTATGATTTTTATGACAGTGTGTGATTGCCATAAATGTTCATGTGGCAGTAGAAATCAGAAAATCTATGTATTTTCACCAACCCACCAGCTTCATACATAGTCTTCCTCCTCGTGACTTATATCCTCAGATACTTTGCTTTCAAATTCATCAACTTTAAGCATCAAATTTGATCAAATTAATGCAATGGATTTGATCAACTTTATGCATCAGATCTCTAAAGAAGTTGAGTTTGCCCAGGGCCAAAACAGAAGATATACAGGATACTGCCAAAATAAAGGAAACACTTGAGTCAATGAGGGATACAAAGTACAGTTGAAGTCGGAAGTGTACATACACTTAGGTTGGAGTCATGAAAACTAGTTTTTCAACCACTCCACAAATGTCTTGTTAACAACGATAGTTTTGGCAAGTCGGTTAGGACATCTACTGTGTGCATGACACAAGTAAATTTTCCAACAATTGTTTACAGACAGATTATTTCACTTATAATTCACTGTATCACAATTCCAGTGGGTCAGAAGTTTACATACACTAAGTTGACTGTGCCTTTAAACAGCTTGGAAAATTCCAGAAAATGATGTCATTAGAAGCTTCTGATAGGCTAATTGACATAATTTGAGTCAATTGGAGGTGTACCTGTGGATGTATTTCAAGGCCTACCTTCAAACTCAGTGCCTCTTTGCTTGACATCATGGGGAAATCAAAAGAAATCAGCCAAGACCTCAAAAAACAAATTGGAGACCTCCGCCCGTCTGGTTCATCCTTGGGAGCAATTATCAAACTCGAGGAAGGTACCACGTTCATCTGTACAAACAATAGTACGCAATAATAAACACCATGGGACCATGCAGCCATCATACCGCTCAGGAATTAGACACATTCTGTCTCCTAGAGATGAATGTACTTTGGTGCGAAATGTGCAAATCAATCCCAGAACAACAGCAAAGGACCTTGTGAAGATGCTGGAGGAAACAGGTACAAAATTATCTATATCCACTGTTAAATAAGTCCTATATTGACATAACTTGAATGGCCGCTCAGCAAGGAAGGAACCACTGCTCAAAAACCGACATTAAAAAAAGCCAGACTACAGTTTGCAACTGCACATGGTGCCAAAGATCATACTTCTTGGAGAAATCTCCTCTAGTCTGATTAAACACAAATAGAACTGTTTGGCCATAATGACCATTGTTATGTTTGCAGGGAAAAGAGTGAGTCTTGCAAGCCAAAGAACACCATCCCAAAAGTGAAGCACGGAGGTGGCAGCATCATGTTGTGGTGCACTTCACAAAATTGATGGCGTCATGAGGGAGGAAAATGATGTGGATATATATTGAAGCAACTTCTCAAGACATCAGTCAGGAGGTTAAAGCTTGGTATCAAATGGGTCTTCCAAATGGACAATGATCCCAAGCATACTTCCAAAGTTGTGGAAAAATGGCTTAAAGACAACAAAGTCAAGGTATTGGAGCGGCCATCACAAAGCCCTGACCTTAAACCTGTAGAACATTTGTGAGCAGAATTGAAAAAGAGTGTGTGAGCAAGGAGGCCTACAAACCTGACTCAGTTACACCAGCTCTGTCAGGAGGAATGCGTCAATATTCACCCAACTTATTGTGGGAAGCTTGTGGAAGGCTACTTGAAACTTTTGACCCAAGTTAAACATTTTAAAGGCAATGCTACCAAATACTAATTGAGTGTATGTAAACTTCTGACCCACTGGGAATGTGATGAAATAAATAAAAGCTAAAGTAAATCATTCTCTCTGGTATTATTCTGACATTTCACATTCTTAAAATAAAGTGGTGATCTAACTGACCTAAGACAGGGAATTTTTACTAGGATTAAATGTCAGGAATTGTGAAAAACCGAGTTTAAATGTATTTGGCTAAGGTGTACGTAAACTTTCGACTTCAACTGTGTATTGATAGCAAGTGCTTTCACACAGGTGTGGTATTTGATTTAATTAGACAATTAACTTTCCATGTATTAAAATGCCGAGTTGCCCTTTATTTTGGCTACCATGGTTAGAAGAGATCTCAGTGACTTTGAAAGAGGGGTCTCAAAGGAGCATAGGGGGTTTAAAGGGTGTGTGTGTATTTACGTCCTCCCCCAGTAGTACAGTAATTAATGAGGTGCCCATATCAGAGGGTCCCTGATCAAGTATCTGCTCACAGCATCAGTAGAAGTGTTGCAGAAGACAGCCGGGGTTAGATGGCTGGATGGGGGTGGTAATCCCAGTCATTTTCAGTTCCAGACATTTTGTAGAATCTATGCCAAGGCACATTGAAGCTGTTCTGATGGCTTGTTGTTGATGTTTCCTTTATTTTGGCAGTTACCTGTAGTGTCATCATCACTATCGTGATTCAATCTGCTCCTCGAGAGGCAGATTGAATCCTCAATCTGATTGATCTGCCGCCAGTGCAGCATTATCTCACTACTGTCCCCTGATCAGTATCACTAATGGGCTAGGAATAGAATACAAGATAACAGCTTCCCAATCTTCTCAAGACAGGGAGTATGCAACTTAATAAAGACATATTCAGGAAAATATCACACTTTACCACATATAATAAAGTGTGACATTTACAAAAGTATAAACTTAAACTATGCAGCCATGCATAAGGCTTTCAATTAGGATATTGTATTTTTACTCATTTAGCAGACACTCTTATCAAGAGCAATTAGGGTTAAGTGCCTTGCTCAAGGGCACATCGACAGAATTTTTACCTAATTGGCTCGGAAATTCAAACCATCAACTTTTTGGTTTCTGGCTCAATGATCTTAACTGCTAGGCTACCTGCCTCCCTAAACTTCCACTGAGTATTTGTTTCATTACATCAAACAGGAAAACATTTCGTGATGCGATCCCAATTCATTCAAGTCAATATCACTGAGAACCGTTCTTGGAATCGAACTTCAAAAATATAAGCCTGTACATGGAAAGTATTTGGAGACTCTCCTCAAGTATATGTAGTATGCAAACAAAACCGAATCCATTCGATATTTGAGCACCTAAGCACCTGTGCAGTATACCTACAGTACATGAAACCAAACATAGAATCTCAGAATCCCCAATCCCCAATAGTGTTGCTTCATTTGTATTCACTGACTGCACCTTCTTGGCTCTAAGCAAATGTCGAAGGAATCGTAATGAAAAAAAAGCTAAATTAATACTTAATGACCATGGCATTTATTAGCTTTCCCTCAGGTCTCTGGGGCAATAACTATGGGTATGTGTGGAGAGAGTGAACCCACAAATCACAGTGCAGTTTGGAGGGATAGTTCTGCTAACAAGAGTGACAAGTGTGTGTGTGTGTGTGTGTGTGTGTGTGTGTGTGTGTGTGTGTGTGTGTGTGTGTGTGTGTGTGTGTGTGTGTGTGTGTGTGTGTGTGTGTGTGTGTGTGTGTGTGTGTGTGTGTGTGTGTGTGTGTGTGTGTGTGTGTGTGTGTGTGTGTGTGTGTGTGTGTGTGCATGCTCATGCAGGGGTGTGTGTGTGTGTGTGTGTGTGTGTGTGTGTGTGTGTGTGTGTGTGTGTGTGTGTGTGTGTGTGTGTGTGTGCATGCTCATGCAGGGGTGTGTGTGCTGTCCGTGTGTGCATTTGTGTGCATTCTGTTTAAATTGGTCACTCACTGTCTATACTGTCTGATGTAATGTGTCACGGTCCTAATCGTCAGTGTTATGCCTGCCCATTGTCTGTTGACCAAATGTGGTGTGTGACACTGTTGGCTGCAGAGTGGAGTGGGAATGGGAACATTCAATCTAATGAAAGGACTTTTTTTTCTTTCCTTCCTATTTACCATGAAATTGAAAGCGTGCGACACAAAGACATCCTCTTCGCTTTCCTTCCGGTCCCTTTCTCCACTTCTCATCCCACTCCTCCCTCTCTGTCATTCCTCCTGCTTGTTGGAGAGGTCCGCTACTCTCATTAGCTCTGCCTGGGCTGTTTCATGCCGTCTTTCCCCAGTGGCACCACTAGCACCATTAGCCCAGGCTTCGCTGTGAATTTAGACTGCCTGCCTGGGCAGACTGACGGATGGCTTCCAAACCAAAAGCAAAAGCACCTCCCTTTCTTTAATTAGCATTTTTCCAACATCAATATATTTTCAGCAGCCTCTCAGGAGCAAACTCCTCCTGAATTATTCATTACCTACTTCGTCCTTTTTCTTTCCTTTGAAAGCAGTCACGGTTCTCTCCCTCTTCTCTCTCTCTCTCTCTCTCTCTCTCTCTCTCTCTTTAGTCCTCCCTCTCTTCATCTCTTTCTTCTCTCACTCCCTCCCTCTACCTTTCTTCCTTCCTCTCTCTTTCTCTTCTCTCTCTCTCTTCCTCTCTCTCTCTTTCTCTCTCTTTCTCTCTCTTCTACCTCTCTCTCTTTTATCCCCCTCACTTTCTCTCTCATCCCACCTCTCTCTCTTTCTGTCTCTCTGTCGCTGTCTGTCTCTCTCTCTCTCTCTCTCTCTCTCTCTCTCTCTCTCTCTCTCTCTCTCTCTCTCTCTCTCTCTCTCTCTCTCTCTGGGATGGACTCTCAGGGACAACTCTCCCCTCAGGTGTGATTTAATTATATAGGACATGTTCTGTGTGTAAAATTATCAATTTGGGCTTGAATCAAGACTGCAAGCTGCTTGGGTATTCATGATTGCTGGAGTGCAGCACTAGCTGGACCTGGACCCGAGGCTTCAGCCATTAAAGATGCACAACTCAACTGGTTTTGTGTTCAATTTTTTATAAATAATGTTAATGCTTCCCCTTTTAATATATTACATCTTAAAGCAAAGATTCCTTACTTAACGCTGCCATTTTGTAACCTATTCAAAAGCAGAATTACGCCTGAAAACAGAGTTTTGAAAACGGTAATCTCCCCGGATAGGGAATTCATTTTTGCAGGCAAGTGCTGTAGCAAGACTCTGGCACCAAAACTCTTTATCATCTGCAGAGGGTAATATCTGCTTCGATCTGTCATTTACAGTGAGACCAGACCTGACAGGAGAGGCGAAGACTGAATTCCAGACATAGTTACACCGGAGATGGAGTTGAAAAGAGGTGAGATAACCCTCATCCCCTACTGGCCTTGCTCTGGTCCTCAGACTGAGGTAAGTGTGTGTGTGCATGTGTGCGTGTGTGTGTCCGTGCCCCCAAGACACCTCTCTCAGAAGGCCGCTCTCATCTCACCTCTTTCCAAAAACCATCTCGTTCTCATTTCATCAAATGACTGTTGATAGGGGAGGTTGATATACGTGTGGGACAAAGACACAGGGTACACACAGTACTGTTTGAGCTTGACCTGAAAACGCATCCAGCCTAAAGCCAGATAGTTCTTATTCATGGCTTTTGTTTTTGTACTAGTTTTTACTAATTAACATTATAATACATGAATGAATCGTTACTTACAATTGATAATAAAACAATGTACTCTTGTTCATTTTAAATGGAGTTTGATATGCATTTGAATAAACGCGTAGTCATGACACTGATGGTATAATGATGTTAATAATATGTTTATATTATAGGTCAAACGATTATGATTTTTCAATACCGATACCGATTATTGGAGGACCAAAAAAAGCCAATACCGACTAATCAAACAATTTTTATATATATATTTGTAATAATGACAATCACAACAATACTGAATGAAAACTTTTATTTTAACTTAATATAATACAGAAATACAAATCTATTTAGTCTCAAATAAATAATGGAACATGTTCAATTTGGTTTAAATAATGCAAAAACACAGTGTTGGAGAAGAAAGTAAAAGAACAATATGTGCCATTTAAAAAGCCTACGTTTAACTTCCTTGCTCAGAACATGTGTCAATGGTGTGTACGGGAGGTGAAGGCAGGTGCAGGAGAGCAGAGTGTAGTGAACAGGCGCACTTTAATGCCAAAAACACGGAACATGACAAAAGTAAAGAGCCCGACAATAATCCACAATACCAAACAAACAATTACACACAAATACATGATGGGAAACAGAGGGCTAAATACATGTAGAATGATTAGGGAATGAAAACCAGGTGTGTATGGGACAAGACAAAACAAATGAATATATGAAAAATGGAGCGGCGTTGGCTAGAAAGCCGGTGACGGAGATCGCCGAACGGCACCCGAACAAGGAGAGGAGCCCACTTCGGCAGAAGTCGTGACAACATGAGAACATATGAAAGCTGGTGGTTTCTTTAACATGAGTCTTCTATATTCCCAGTTAAGAACTTTTAGGTTGTAGTTATTATAGGAATTATAGGACTATTTCTATATATACCATTTGTATTTTATATACCTTTTGACTATTGGATGTTCTTATAGGCACTATAGTATTGCCAGCCAAATCTCGGGAGTTGATAGGCACTGTGCTTCAAGCATTGCGAAGAGCTGCTGGCAAATGCAGGAAAGTGCTGTTTGAATGAATGCTGCCTGCCACCGCTCAGTCAGACTGCTCTATCAAATAACAAATCATATACTTAATTATAATATAATAAACACCCAGAAATACGAGCCTTAGGTCATTAATATGGTAAAATCCGGAAACTATCATTTCGAAAACAAAACGTTTATTCTTTCAGTGAAATACAGAAGCATTCCGTATATTATCGAACGGGTGGCATCCATAAGTCTAAATATTTCTGTTACATTGTACAACCTTCAATGTTATGTCATAATTATGTACAATTCTGGCAAAATAATTACGGTCTTTGTTAGGAAGAAATGGTCTTCGGCCCAAACTTCTGCATATACCCTGACACTGCTTGCACAGAACGCAAGAGAAGTGACACAATTTCCCTAGGGATATGCGTCTGTCGACCACTTCCGGTGAAACTGGGGGGTGCGCAATTCAAATAAATAATCATAATATTAAACATTCATGAACATACAAGTATCTTATATCATTTAAAAGCTTAAATTATTGTTAATCTAACTGCTTTGTCCGATTTACAATAGGCTTGACAGCGAAAGCATACCATGTGATTGTTTGAGGACAGCGCCCCACATCAACATATTTGTCAACCAGCACAGGCATACACCTTATGACAACCAGTGGAACAGCCACTTGCATCTAAATCTTGTTGGGGGGGGAGAAGGATTACCTACCCTTACTTGTCGTGAGGAGTTTGTTCCACCATTGGGGGCCAGAGCAGCGAACAGTTTTGACTGGGCTGAGCGGGAACTGTACTTCCTCAGTGGTAGGGAGGCGAGCAGGCCAGAGGTGGATGAACGCAGTGCCCTTGTTTGGGTGTAGGGCCTGATCAGAGCCTGGAGGTACTGAGGTGCCGTTCCCCTCACAGCTCCGTAGGCGAGCACCATGGTCTTGTAGCGGATGCGAGCTTCAACTGGAAGCCAGTGGGAGAGCGGAGGAGCGGGGTGACGTGAAGAACAGGAAGGTTGAACACCAGACGGGCTGCGGCGTTCTGGATGAGTTGTAGGGGTTTAATGGCACAGGCAGGGAGCCCAGCCAACAGCGAGTTGCAGTAATCAAGACGGGAGATGACAAGTGCCTGGATTAGGACCTGCGCCGCTTCCTGTGTGAGGCAGGGTCGTACTCTGCGGATGTTGTAGAGCATGAACCTACAGGAACGGGACACCGCCTTGATGTTAGTTGAGAACGTCAGGGTGTTGTCCAGGATCACGCCAAGGTTCTTAGCGCTCTGGGAGGAGGACACAATGGAGTTGTCAACCGTGATGGCGAGATCATGGAGCGGGCAGTCCTTCCCGGGAGGAAGAGGAGCTCCGTCTTGCTGAGGTTCAGCTTGAGGTGGTGATCCGTCATCCACACTGATATGTCTGCCAGACATGCAGAGATGCGGTCGCCACCTGGTCATCAGAAGGGGAAAGGGAAGATTAATTGTGTGTCGTCTGCATAGCAATGATAGGAGAGACCATGTGAGGTTATGACAGAGCCAAGTGACTTGGTGTATAGCGAGAATAGAGAGGGCCTAGAACAGAGCCCTGGGGACACCAGTGGTGAGAGCGCGTGGTGAGGAGACAGATTCTCGCCACGCCACCTGGTAGGAGCGACCTGTCAGGTAGGACGCAATCAAGCGTGGGCCGCGCCGGAGATGCCCAACTCGGAGAGGGTGGAGAGAGGAGGATCTGATGGTTCACAGTATCGAAGGCAGCCGATAGGTCTAGAAGGATGAGAGCAGAGGAGAGAGAGTTAGCTTTAGCAGTGCGGAGCGCCTCCGTGATACAGAGAAGAGCAGTCTCAGTTGAATGACTAGTCTTGAAACCTGACTGATTTGGATCAAGAAGGTCATTCTGAGAGAGATAGCGGTAGAGCTGGCCAAGGACGGCACGCTCAAGAGTTTTGGAGAGAAAAGAGAGAAGGGATACTGGTCTGTAGTTGTTGACATCGGAGGGATCGAGTGTAGGTTTTTTCAGAAGGGTGCAACTCTCGCTCTCTTGAAGACGGAGGGACGTAGCCAGCGGTCAGGGATGAGTTGATGAGCGAGGTGAGGTAAGGGAGAAGGTCTCCGGAAATGGTCTGGAGAAGAGAGGAGGGGATAGGGTCAAGCGGGCAGGTTGTTGGGCGGCCGGCCGTCACAAACGCGAGATTTCATCTGGAGAGAGGGAGAAAGGGTCAGAGCATAGGGTAGGGCAGTGAGCAGAACCAGCGGTGTCGTTTGACTTAGCAAACGAGGATCGGATGTCATCGACCTTCTTTTCAAAATGGTTGACGAAGTCATCTGCAGAGGGAGGAGGGAGGGGGGGAGGATTCAGGAGGGAGGAGAAGGTGGCAAAGAGCTTCCTAGGGTTAGAGGCAGATGCTTGGAATTTAGAATGGTAGAAAGTGGCTTTAGCAGCAGAGACAGAGGAGGAAAATGTAGAGAGGGAGGGAGTGAAAGGATGCCAGGTCCGCAGGGGAGGCGAGTTTTCCTCCATTTCCGCTCGGCTGCCCGGAGCCCTGTTCTGTGAGCTCGCAATGAGTCGTCGAGCCACGGAGCGGGAGGGGAGGACCGAGCCGGCCTGGAGGATAGGGGACATAGGGAGTCAAAGGATGCAGTAAGGGAGGAGAGGAGGGTTGAGGAGGCAGAATCAGGAGATAGGTTGGAGAAAGTTTGAGCAGAGGAAGAGATGATAGGATGGAAGAGGAGAGAGTAGCGGGGGGGAGAGAGAGCGAAGGTTGGGACGGCGCGATACCATCCAGTAGGGGCAGTGTGGGAAGTGTTGGATGAGAGCGAGAGGAAAAGGATACAAGGTAGTGGTCGGAGACTTGGAGGAGTTGCAATGAGGTTAGTGGAAGAACAGCATCTAGTAAAGATGAGGTCAAGCGTATTGCCTGCCTTGTGAGTAGGGAAAGGTGAGAGGGTGAGGTCAAAAGAGGAGAGGAGTGGAAAGAAGGAGGCAGAGAGGAATGAGTCAAAGGTAGACGTGGGGAGGTTAAAGTCGCCCAGAACTGTGAGAGGTGAGCCGTCCTCAGGAAAGGAGCTTATCAAGGCATCAAGCTCATTGATGAACTCTATGAGGATCCCGGTGCCACCACCCCGCTGACCAGAAGCTCTCGGGGTGTGCGAGAACACGTGGGCGGACGAGGAGAGAGCAGTAGGAGTAGCAGTGTTATCTGTGGTGATCCATGTTTCCGTCAGTGCCAAGAAGTCAAGGGACTGGAGGAGGCATAGGCTGAGATGAACTCTGCCTTGTTGGCCGCAGATTGGCAGTTCCAGAGGCTACCGGAGACCTGGAACTCCACGTGGGTCGTACGCGCTGGGACCACCAGGTTAGGGTGGTCGCGGCCACGCGGTGTGGAGCGTTTGTATGGTCTGTGCAGAGAGGAGAGAACAGGGATAGACAGACACATAGTTGACAGGCTACAGAAAAGGCTAATACATACATACATACATACATATTTCAATAGAAAAGTAAAACTAGTAAGCCCGCGTCCTCTTCACCGTGTGCCAACAGACTGATTTTGAACCAGGAGTCTTTGTACAAAAACTCAAAATTCTTGCTAGTTTTTGAAGAAACAAGCCTGAAACAATGAACGAAGACTGGTGTCATCTTGTGGAAGCCATAGGAATTGCAATCTGGGAGCTGGAATTATATAGAATCCATTATTAAGAGCCTGGGATCAAAAAAAGAAAAACAATTACGGTTGGTTTTTGTTTGGAATTTTGCCTGCCATATGAATTGTGTTTCGTCTCAGACATCATTTTACTGTTTCTAGAAACTTCAAAGTGTTTTCTATCCAATTATATGCATATCCTGGCTTCTGGGCCCGATTAACAGGCAGTTTACTTTGGGCACGTCAGTCAGTCGGAAATTCAGGAAAATAGACCCTAGCTCTTAGATGTTTCAATATTGCCTGCTAACATGAATTTCTTTTAGCTAAATATGCAGGTTTAAAAATATATACTTGTGTATTGATTTTAAGAAAGACATTGATGTTAATGGTTAGGTGAATTGGTGCAACGACAGTGCTTTTTTTAATGAATGTGCTTGTTAAATCATCACCCGTTTGGAGAAGTAGGCTGTGATTCGATGATAAATTAATAGGCACTGCATTGATTATTTGCAATGCAGGACAAGCTAGTTAAACTAGTAATATCATCAACCATGTGTAGTTAACTAGTGACTATGTTAAGATTGTTTTTTATAAGATAAGCTTAATGCTAGGTAGCAACTTACCTTGGCTCCTTGCTTTACTCGCATAACAGGTGGTCAGCCTGCCACTGAGTCTCCTTGTAGAGTGCAATGCAATCGGCCATAAGCGGCGTCCGACCACTAGTTTATATAATAGGAGTTGTTGACGGATGAGTGAAGCTTGTGTTAAACTGCAACGACAGACATGAGAGTCAGAGGTAAACAAAGGCTTTGAAGCTGCAGAAATTACCTTTTGTTTTATTTCAAAACTCCCCCACTGTCTACTGCCTTTGTGGGCGGTTGTATTCTGCCAGTAAACAGTGACATGGTCATTATATTCTGAGGGTTGTATAATTTACTATAGTCAGAGAAGAGACTTTGACATGGGCCACTTGCTTGTCGGCTCAAAAGCACATTAGCCCATTGAGCTAAAGCCAAGGCATGAGTTCTTGGAGCTAACATTAGTATTTAACATGAATACGGTTACTCAGCACACAAGTGTAGCTCTACCGAACCACATCCAAATCTACACTGACGTTTACACTGGCAGTGACCATGATGCAATGGATACCTTTAAGTCCCAAATTCACTTGATTTTTTATCCTACAGTAAACGTCACTCGGCTGATTCAATGTAAAAGTGACCTCACAATGTGTGTGACTGTGTGTGAGTGGTGGGAAACGCTAACAGATTTCTGTTATCATCACTTTGTTCCTTATTAGTTCCATTTTCAAAAGGGTTCTTCACTATTAGGAAACTATGAACTATTTAGTAATTTTGCAGACGTTCTTATCCAGAGTGAGTGCATATATTTTCATACTGGTCCCCTGTGAAAATCAAATCCACAACCCTGGCGTTGCAAGAGACATGCTCTACCAACTGAGCCACATGGTTCGGTTAGATGAGCTTTGGGAACTTCATGGACTGTTTTTGATTCAGTTCCAGCATGTTGCAATACATAAGCCTCGCCAACGTCAGATTTGTTAAATGTCATTTGGTGATTGGGAAATAACACCAGTACATTTTCATTGAAAAACTCAGATAACATTAATTTAATGTATCCTACAATAAAACCACACTTTTCAAATGACTTCCTTTGTTGCCAACATATAGGCTTTACATTTGATTGTGTTGTGTGGCAGAAAGCTAACTAGTGTGGTTGTCCCATAACATTTAGCACTTTCCATTCCAGCCCAAATGCCCTAATATCACCTGCTGAGTGAGAGAATGAAAACATAAGCAAAGGGATTAACTTAAATACCAACGTGCAATATTTTCCTGTTATATTACTTGCAATAGTTTGGTATTTGAAATATGTTCATACATTTGCGCAGCAAAAACACTTTGGCAGTTTTGTAGATTGATGTCAAATCCAAAACTTACTGCATTAGCAATTACTGATACTACTAAGAGTATTACACATTACACATACAGTTTTAGTTTTTCTACATTTGTCACATGTGACTAAGTGTGGCAGTATGTGATAGTTCTTCCTGTGAGGACATTTTGAATGAGCAAGACAGAAAATACAATTCAGCTCTTGGAGTACTGCCACACGCCCTGTCTCTAGACACGTTGAATTGCCTCGCAAACACTGAGGTGATGACTTGTTAGCTCAATACGAGAGACACGGTCAAGGGTTCTGCACTGTGTAGTAGCATTGAAAGGGAGCTAATTTGGAGAATTAAAAGAGAGGCTGGGTGTGGGCTACTGTAAACTTTAGAGATTGTATGCAAATTTTCTTGACTGGCTCTATATGAGAAAATGTCAATACTTATAAACATGTGTCTGTTATTACACAGTAACAACATACTTAAAATAGCTGTGATACACAGCAAGGAACACCATACTACTTACCAATTGACTTTCTGAACTTCTCCTTGGTTTCTCTTTTAACAACTGTCATGATAATCTTGTTTTTTCCCCTCCAAATAGCGTTTGGCCTCTGTCCCGAAAGAAGATGTAAAGCTGTTGAGGCATCGTTGATGTACAAACTCATAACACAAATTGGTGTCTTGCCATATTTTGACTGCATTTTCTCTCTATAATGCCACTAGTGTCTCAGTGTATTGACTGTATAGTCCCTCTAAGACGGCTCTCAGACTGTCAAGGCTATAGCTTTAGTGGTCTGAGATAAGAGTCAATATGATCAGGTCTGGATTGGAATAGACAGGTTACCTTTGTTCTCTGCCTGATGTCTTTAAGCAACCCTAAGTGGTTAGTCTCGTAAAGAAATTGAAATAAAAAGTTGAGCTTTGTAATTTAAATCATCTCTTGGTGAAAAGCTCTGGATAAAAAAAATGTGAGAGGAAAAACTATTCTCGAGGAGTTTACAGATGACCATTAGTAAAATAGTTTCCAGTGAACAAAATATATTTCATATTATGGATGAGTGGAGCTTAGCGAAAGCCCCAATCAGTCAAGTCTCATTTCAGACTGCGGAAGCTTATGTATCGTCTCATTTGAAATGCCAAATGGACAGTGCAGTTGTGTTGCAGTTTGTTTCTCATAAGCCAAATGTGATGCAATGACGCTGAGTCATTTAATTTATTTATTTTTCATAGTGTAGAGCTGGGTCGATAAACTCATGGACATTTTGCTGATATCATTCATTATCATAAGTAGCCTATACTAGAGAAATGTGAAGTTTAAAATGAAGTTTGCTAATATGGGTGATTGTTGGGACAATTGATAGCTACTACATTCAAACTAGCAGTAGTAGTTTGAAGGGTAATATAAAAAACTGGTGGACATTGTTATAACCTATTTATCATTATGGTGTTGATTCAGTCAATTTATCGTGATATGGATATTTGTCCATATCGCCCAGCTCCAGTGGCTTACAGTATCCTCAGAGATAAGACTAGAGGTAGAAGAAAATCTCTCCCACACACACACACACACACACACACACACACACACACACACACACACACACACACACACACACACACACACACACACACACACACACACACACACACACACACACACACACACACACTGTCTTCTCCAGCCAAGTCCCAAAGTCCCTTGGCATCACTGCTAGACAGGACCAACAAGGCAGGATGTAGGCTGTTGTGTGCATTCAACCACATCTCAAAGAAGTGAATTTTACTCAGTGAAAATGACGAGGATATGAATGTCTCCTCCTCTAGACCCATATTTCACATCATAGATCTGTTATTGATCATAGTGGGCCAATGCGGCTGCTACTGCCATCTCAACTACAGAACAGTGTTTTCTCTAACACAGAGGGAGTGGAGAGAACTTCACAAAAGCGTACAATCACTCAGCCTTGACCATGACCTGAATGGGACTCAAGTGGCATGGCACTTGTTGTAAAATCTAAGACACATTGGTTTGATCCAGAACACTATACTGAGGCCATGTCAAGCTGGAACCAAAAGGAAGAGTACAATACAATATAACAATCAGCAAGCAGCACTAAACCCAATCACAATGAGATGGGAAATTAAGTCTATATTCTAGTAGCTCTCGTTCAGCAAAGAGGGCTCAGTTGAAGCACTGACAATGGTGTGGGACTGTGCACAATAGTCCCAACGCTCAGACTACATGTTTATATTCCTTGCTTGCGATACGATTTTGGAAACCTTTGGAAGTTAACGTTCATATCCTCAAAATGTTTTTCATAAAACAAAAGGTTAAATTAACACAAATCTTTATAGCGTTTGGGTAAGTTTTCCCACGTGCCCATATTTCCATGTTACAGCGCTTGTTTACGGAAGACAGAGGCAACCATCTGTTCTAATTTAATTGTGTTGAAATCAGTTAAAACAGTGCATAGTATGTATATTTTTGGTATATTTGTGAAATTATCACCACAACAAACCTGCCAAGAGAGGGCTGCCCACCAAAATTCACGAACCAGGCAAGGAAGGCATTAATCAGAGAGACAACAAACAGACCAAAGATAACCCTATAAATATTTAACTTTCAAATAATCACAAGGGCAATACATCAAAATAAAGCTCAACTTGTTGTAAATCCAGCCGCCGTGTCAGATTTTTAAAAAGCTTTACGGCAAAAGCAAACCATGCGATTATCTGAGGACAGCACCCCGCATACCAACACATGAAAAACACATTTCAACCAGGCAGGTCTGACACAAAAGTCAGAAATAACGATATAATTCATGCCTTACCTTTGAAGATCTTCTTCTGTTGGCACTCCAAAATGTCCCAGAAACATGACAAATGGTAATTTTGTTCGATAAATTCCTTCTTTATATCCATAAAATGTCTATTTATTTGGCGCATTTGATTCAGAAATACACCGGTTCCAACTCGCCCAACATGACTACAAAGTATCTAATAAGTTACCTGTAAACTTGGTCCAAACATTACAAACAACTTTTCTAATCCAACCTTAGATATCCTAAAAGGTAAATAAAAAGAAACAGCTTCCGAAATGTGCAACGTCACTACAAAATATTTCAAAAGTTGTCTATAAACTTTGCCAAAATATTTCAAACTACTTTTGTAATACAACTTTAGGTATTTTTAAACGTTAATAATCGATCCAATTGTAGACGGGTCTATCTGTGTTTAACACAGGAAGACAACAAACCATGCTACTTTTCACATCTTGAACAACTCTCAACCGTGTTTAGCAGTACCGAGATGGCCTACTTCTTCATTGCACAAATGAATAACCTCAACCAAATTCCAAAGACTGGTGACATCCAGTGGAAGTGGTAGGAACTGAAAACCAGTTCCTAAGAAATATTGTTTGCCAACAAGAAATCACTGAACAGACAGAGACCTAAAATAAATAATTCTGAACGGTTAGTCCTCGGGGTTTTGCCTGCTACATAAGTTCTGATATACTCACAGACATGATTCAAACAGTTTTCGAAACTTCAGAGTGTTTTCTATCCAAATCTACTACTAATACGCATATATTATGTTCTTGGCATGAGTAGCAGGAAGTTGAAATTGGGCACGCTATTTATCCAAAAGTGAAAATGCTGCCCCCTATACCTTAAGAAGTTAAGGATACGTTTATTTAAATAGTCGTATCTTTATCAATGTTTATTATGAGTAGTATTTTTGTAAATTGATGTGGCTCTTTGCACAATCACCACATGTTTTAGAACTACTGAACATAACGCACCAATGTAAACTCAGGTTTTTTTATATAAATATACACTTTATCAAGCAAAACATACATGTATTGTGTAACATGAAGTCCTATGAGTGTCATCTGATGAAGATCATCAAAGGTTAGTGATACATTTTATCTCTCTTTCTGCTTTTTGTGACTCCTCTCTTTGGCTGGAAAAATGGCTGTGTTTTTCTGTGGCTTGGTGGTGACCTAACATAATCGCTTGTGGTGCTTTCGATGTAAATCCTTTTTGAAATCAGACACTGTGGCTGGATTAACGAGAAATGTATCTTTAAAATTGTGTAAAATACTTGTATGCTTGAGGAATTTTAATGGTGAGATTTTTTGTTGTTTTGAATTTGGCGGCCTGCACTTTCACTGGCGGAACCCCAGTCCTAGACAGGTTAAACGGAAGCAAATGAAATGGGGATAAAAAAATACCTGAATATGTCCATTAGAAACTCTTGTTTGCAACTGTTGGACTAATGATTGCACCCTAAATAAGCTAGTGTGCAAGGTAGAATTGTATATGTCACTGTCTATCCATGTGTCATTGTCTTCTCAAAGTATCTCTCGACCTGTGTGCACCTACGTTGTAAACTTTAATTCATAGGCTAGGTTGTAGCAACCTCATGATGGGAATAGGGAAAATTTGAGTATCATATAGGAGCCTAAACCTATAGCTGTTACATTGAACTGGGTGAATGGAATATGAATGACAGTCATCCAACATGCTGTAATAGAAATAAGGCCATGCTCACCATAAACGTCACTCTCTGTCTGTAGGACACTGATGGACTGAGGAGGAGAACACTTGTGGACTGAGGAGGATGACACTGTAGACATGTCACCTGTACACCAGGCAGTGTCGTGGAATATTCTAATCAAGTGAGAGAGAATTTGTCCTTTTTTCAAACAATCATCTTTATTAAAAATCTATTTATTATTGCAAAAATGAGGCTGGTTGACCCCACACCCTTGAGTGTTGGACCGAGTAACCTAACCTTCACACAAATGCAGAGTACTATATATATCTAACACTAAAAATGCTTAGTCATGGTTGGTTCCACCCCTCCCGTGCAGATTGGGGCATCATAAACCACTCTGGGTTCATCCTGTTGTTATCTACACAGGGTAGTTGTCTTAACCCCACCCTGACTTAGTTTCCCAGATGCAAGGATGATTTTTAGACACTGAGGAATTGTTCTACTCCTAAGCTATCCCTAGTAAAACACATTATTGTCTATGTAATGCAGTCTTTAACTCATTTGTCAGCCCAAGCCATCTCTGGTGACCATACGCCCAGATTAGCTGCATGGAACTAGAGTGGAGACCATAAAAACACAGTAGGACAGAAATGTCTTACTATTAGTTACATATTAATTGTTAACCATTAATATGAAATAAACCGGGAAAAACTTTTCTCTCACATTCCCCTCTAAAGAAACTTTGTTTCTTCAAGAAAAAATTGAGATTGTTAAGTATACATTTAAACTAACAAAATACATCCCTCTGGTGACTGACATTTCATCCAACCATCCTCTGGGTTTCTGAGCTTAATACCTCTATCAAAACACAGTCAATTTGGAATATAATAAAGCCCTTAAAATTAACATCACACACAAGCTTCATTATAACAGATAGGACAGTCATCACGCTGGAAAAATGCACAAAGGTAGGTGTCAGCATGATATAAATGTCCAACCCTGTTTAGAACCCTTCCTACACCAGTTACAGAGACCCCTCTCTGGGCACATTGTACACACAGTGTAGAACATGAGCTCCACATCTGTGTCCTTATGCTCAGAATTGGGGTCCTCATCATCAGAGATGTAGTCAGGAATAGGGAATAGGTCAGGGAAATCATTCAGTTTCCAAATTATATTTAAAAACCCAATTAATTATCCAATCCATAATCCTGAATGACATTGCTCAGTTATTCACATTTGTTCTATGACACAACATTAAAACCCTCAACTTAACACACATCAATACTGGCAGAATGTACACTCATATTAACATACAATATAAATATCCTATAATTCCAATATTAACTTTCTCATCACGATTATAATTACAGATCAGTATCTCAATGCATTCTTGGGCTAAATTACTATGAATTTAGCAGTGTGTAGACCTCAATAAACCCAAAATAAACAATTTCAGACAAGCTTAAACCAATTACGGGCACAGTTGACCAACCCTTCCCCAGTACACAATCTCCTGGCATTTCTTAATTTTTCTTTTTCAGATAGCTTCACAGTTCAAAGTGGATGACCCATGATAATGTCCCAATTTCAATGTCTTGGGAATAATCGGATTTTCCCAAACAGACTAATGTCTCACTTAGCCCCACCACCAACGCCTATTATCTCTTGTCCATTTGCCAACCAGTAGACCAGCAACATAAGGGAGGTTTTGGAATAGATCTCTCTCCATGCTCATTCCACGTGGATTCTTTTGCACTTCTGAAAGAAAAGGCATTAGAGAAAAGGCAGTCGATAGCTTCAACTGGATGCTGTACACTGGTTGCTGGCTCAGACTCAGGTCTCTTGATAGTGGTGCAGGACAGGGCCGTATTGAACGCCATTTCTTCAGGGGGTTTTGGGGGGGTTTTGAGGTCCACACCCTGTTTGGTCAAATTCCCTTCCATGCATCTAGATACCATGTGTAGTCACAATCCATAATCTCAAGAAAGGACAGATCCAAACAAGAGTCCAGTTCATTTCTGATTCAGGAAATACTGAAATTATTACTTTACCAATATTCTTAATACACATATCTAAAACAAATATAAATGAAAATAGCATCACATTCACTTGATTGTATTGGCTTATATTCCCTTATCACACTGTCAACCTCATCACAGAGTCACAGTATCATGAAAGTATCGTGATCGTCCAGCAGACACAATCTTGGTGAGATTTATCAAGACAAAAACAGAACAAACAATGCAACAATATACTCCTTCAAATATCTCTCAATGTGTGTAAACTTCAATCCAAAAATGGCTTAGTTTCCCAGATGCAAGGATGATTTTGCGACAATGAGGGATTGTTCTACTCCTAAGCTATCCCAAATAAATCAGGTAAATAAATCATTTTTCCCCCACAGCAGTCAGTACAAGCTGTCCCCACAGTGTCAAGGACAGACAGGGGCTGGAGAGACTGGACAACATGCTGCTAAGGCTGCAGACAGGGCTGAGGGACAATCACACCCTCACCCTCACACCTCACAGCCGAGGTGACCTTCAATGTACTGGATGACTATTCTAGAAATGTTTGGCATTGTTACTGGAAAGAGAGAAAGTAGGATATGACTTGGTTTGTTTGTGTTGCACCAGAATGCAAGGGCAAGCATCCAAGGTTGGTTAGGTTACTTTCTAAATTACAGTTACTAGTTACCTGTCCAAAATTGTAATCAGTAACATAACTTTTGGATTTCCCAAAATCAGTAACGTAATCTGATTACATTCTGTTACTTTTAGATTACATTCTATTAGCCAGTTTGGGAAATAAAAATCTAATTCATGCCTTACCTTTGATTAGCTTCTTTTGTTGGCACTCCAATATGTCCCATAAACATCAAAAATGGTCCTTTTGTTCGATTAATTCCGTCGATATATATCCAAAATATACATTTATTTGGCGCGTTTGCTCCAGACAAACACCGGTTCCAACGTGACTACAAAATATCTCAAAAGTGACTTAAATAATCTATCAAATTTAAGAAGGGATGATCTGTGTTCAATACAGGAGGAAAACAAACTGTAGCTAGCTTTCTGGTCACGCTCCTCTATCTAACAGTACACTTCAAGTGACCCTCGTTCAAGATGGCCGTACATCTTCATTACACAAAGGAAAAACCTCAACCAATTTCTAAAGACTGGTGACATCCAGTAGAAGTGACAGGAACTCCAAGAAGGTCCCTTAGAAATCTGGATTCCCAATGAAACCTCATTGAAAAGAGAGTGATCTCAAAAAAATACAAATCTGAATGGTTTCTCCTCAGGGTTTCGCCCGCAAAAAAGTTCTGTTATACTCACAGACATGATTCTAACAGTTTTAGAAAATCCAGAGTGTTTTCTATCCAAATCTACGAATAATATGCCTATCTTATCTTCCGGCGATGAGTAGCAGGCAGTTGAATTTGGGCATGCATTTTATCCGGACGTGAAAATACCGCCCCCTGTCACCAAGACGTTAAGGAGAAGTATATCTTTAATTCTGTGAATAACACTTGTATCTTTTATTTCTGTAAATTGATGTGGCTTTGTGAAAATTAACGGGTGGGCACCCTCATTGCGGGCCCGGGACTGGGCACCCTCGTTGCGGGCCCTGGATTGGGTACCCTCGTTGTGGACCCCGGACTGGAGGCCGTCGCTGGAGGCTCCGGACTGGAGGCCGTCGCTGGAGGCTCCGGACTGGAGGCCGTCGCTGGAGGCTCCGGACTGGAGACCGTCACTGGAGGCTCCGGACTGGAGACCGTCACTGGAGGCTCCGGACGGGAGGCCGCCGTTGGAGGCTTCGTGCCATGACTCCACACTGGAGGCTTCGTGCCATAGATCATCACTGGAGTCTTCTTGCCATGGATCATCACTGGAGGCTTTGTGCCATGGATCATCACTGGAGGCTTTGTGCCATGGATCATCACTGGAGGCTTTGTGCCATGGATCATCACTGGAGGCTTTGTGCCATGGATCATCACTGGAGGCTTTGTGCCATGGATCATCACTGGAGGCTTTGTGCCATGGATCATCACTGGAGGCTTTGTGCCATGGATCATCACTGGAGGCTTTGTGCCATGGATCATCACTGGAGGCTTTGTGCCATGGATCATCACTGGAGGCTTCGTGCCATGGATCATCACTGGAGGCTTCTTGCCATGGATCATCACTGGAGGCTTGTTGCCACGGATCATCGCCTGGTCCTTGAAGCAGGCACAGGACTCACCGGGCTGGAAAGACACACAGGAGGCCTGGTGCGTGGGGCAGGCATCGGATACACTGGGCCATGAAGGCGCACTGGCGGACTCGATCGCAGAGCTGGCACAACCCGTTCTGGCTGGATGCCCACTTCCACCCGACAAATGCGGGACGCTGGCACAGAGCACACCGGCCTGTGAATGCTCACTCGAGACACTGTGCGCATCACCCCATAACACGGTGTCTGACCAGTCACATGCTCCCCACAGTAAGCACGGGGAGTTGGCTCAGGTCTAAACTCTGACTCTGCCAGTAACCCCTTGTGCCTCCCCCCAAAAAAATTGGGAGCTGCCTCTCGGGCTTCCGTGACCGGGTCTTGTCCCTCGCCATTCTCTCCTCCCCGGTCCAGCTCGCCCTCCAGGTTGGCGCATGCTGCTTGGTCTTTTGGTGGTGGGTAGTTCTGTTACGGGTGTCGTTGGAAGTAGACCAAAGTGCAGCGTGGTGAGCGTACATTTTATTTCATTTAACATTTTTGCCAACAAAACAACAAACAAAATAAACAACCATGAAGCTTACAGGGCTAAGTGCCACAAACAAAGTTAACTTCCCACACTGAAGGAGGGAAAAGGGGCTATGATTCCCAATCAGAGACATCGATAGACAGCTGTCCCTGATTGAGAACCATACCCGGCCAAACATAGAAATAAAGAAACATAGAAAACAAAAAATAGAATGCCCACCCCACATCACACCCTGACTTAACCAAATTGAGAAATAAAATGGCTCTCTAAGGTCAGGGTGTGACAACGGGATGTTTTGGAGGCAAAGCCAAATGTAAATGTTTTTGGATATAAATATGAACTTGATCGAACAAAACATACATGTATTGTGTAACATGTTGTCCCGGGAGTGTCATCTGCTGAAGAATATCAAAGGTTAGTGATTAATTCTATCTCTATTTCTTCTTTTTGTGACTCCTCTCTTTGGTTGGAAATCGCTGCATGCTTTCTGTGACTAGTTGCTGACCTAACATAATGATATGTTCTGCTTTCACCGAAAAGCTTTTTTGAAATCGGACACTGTGGTTGGATTAACGAGAATTGTATCTTTAAAATAGTGTCTAATACTTGTATGTTTGAGAAATTTGAATTATGAGATTTCTGTTGATTGAATTTGGCACCCTGCAATTTCATTGGCTGTTGGCTAGCGGAACCCCGTTCCTAGACAGGTTAATATGATCTAAGTTTTCTCTATCTTCATTAGGGAGGTGTTTTTTTTACTGAATAGCATTTGATTGATGTTGTGCTATTCATATCATTTGAAAGGGCTGTTTCTCAGCTTTCAAAATGTGTATCATGTTTCCATATATGGTTTGACACCATATATAATGCATAATGCAGAGTTCATGGTCTTTCAGCCAGCTTTGACATTCAGCCATTTTTGGTAAATCCTGCCAGTGATGCAACAATGCCAATATTGCTGTTTTACAGTTAGTGTTAGCAGGTGTTCTTAAAGCCTAGTGTTTTCATCACAGAAATAAGAATGAATAGAACGGGCTTGGAACCTCTAACCTTGGCAATTTGACTGGTAGACTCATGGGTACAATGGCTGCCTTGTATTGTGATGTAATCATTTCCATGGTAATGTAGAATGTTCATTGAAATTATGCTAACTGATGTGACTCATGCAATGGAATGCATTTTTTGTGATGTCATTTGAGTTGATTTAACAAATCCCAGCACAGATCACTAGGTACACTTCCTGCTTTTACTTCCTACTTTGCTCCTATGGGTACACCCGCAATGGCCGCCAGTCCACCCATTATGCCATCATTGACTTGAATTGGGACTCCCATTCTAATCATTCTTAATTATTATTTTCTAGTTCTATTCTTATTCTATGTTTCTATGGTTTCCATTTCCCTTTAAGGGTTAAATTACTACAGATCTTTTTTCGCGTTAGGGTAAGTGTTCCCACCCGCCCTTATTTCCATGCTACAGTGCTTGTTTACGGAAGACAGAGACAACCACCTGTTCTAATTTAACTATGTTGAAATCGGTTAAAACAGTGTATAGTATGTATATTTTATATTTGTGAAATTATTTTGATATGATAGGAAAGTAGAGGGCTTTATGTTTCCAGAACTGCATTGCAATTGAGAATCTATTCACATTTAGATGCATTTGGCTGTTTTGGCTGCTAGAGTCAGTTTACCTAAGAACATAACATACACCCTAGATAAGAAACTCCCTCATCATAAAAAGCACTGATCGCCACTGCTGAGAACATAACATACACTCCCATCTGTATTTACTTGGACAGTGAACCTAAACATTTCAATTTGACTCTATACTCCAGCAAATGTCTCATCTGAGGTGACAGTACAGAATGTAACCTCTTATTTCAGGGTATTTTCATACATATCTGTTTCACTGTTTAAAAATGAAAGCACTTTGTTTATCTAGTCCCCTCATTTGAAGGTGTCATAGGTGTTTGGACAAATTCCCTTACAGTGTATTATAGAAGTCAAAAGTGGTACCCTTCCCCAAATCTGTGCCTCGACACATTCCTGTATCGGAGCTCTACGGACAATTTGTTTGACCTCATGGTTTGGTTTTCGCTCTGACATGAACTGTCAACTGTGGGACCATATATAAACAGGTGTGTGCCTTTCCAATTTATGTGCATTCAATTTAATTTAACACAGGTGCTCTCCAGTCAAGTTTGAGAAACATTTCAAGGATGATCAATGGAAACAGGATGCACCTGAGCTCAATTTCGAGTCTCATAGCAAAGGGTTTGAATACTTATGTAAATAAGGTATTTCTGTATTTAATTTATAATACATTTGTAGAAATGTAAAAAATTAAAAATTAAAAAAAGTTTTCACTTTGGCATTATGGGGTATTGTGTGTGGATTGATGAGGAAACATCATCTGGAAAAAGTCAAGATATCTGAATACTTTCCTAATGCACTATATGTCTCTGTAACACTGATCTATATTCAATATTGCTAGCATTGCTAGTTATAGCCTAATGTTAGCTAACTAACAATGAACCTGATTGGTTAGCTACCTGCAGATTCATACTGGGTAGTAATATTATGAGTTGGGATTATGGTTCATTGTTTAGGTAGCTAGCTAGCTACATGTCTAATCAAAATACTCCACTATGCAAGTACAAATTACAATAGAATGCTCATGATGTCACTGCAACAACAGCTGTTGTATATGGCTGGTGTCAGTAGACTTTGGCAAAATATTTTTTTTTTTAAGAATAAGCTTTAAATTGTTGCCAGCAGCACAGTTACAGTCACCAACCTTCTGGATAACATGAAAACAGGCTAACTAGCTCTGCTAGGGAGAGTAAAATGGACACAGTGAGCTGTTATCTAATTTGTGTCTGGAAGTAGCTAGCAAGCTAGCCAACATTAGCTTGGGTGCTTGCCTGCTGTTGTTAGGTCAGAACGTTTGAATCAACCTTACTCCTCGACCAGTGTCCAGTGTGCGCTCTGAATGCTCCGAGAGTGAAACACTCTGAATTTACAAACGGACAATGTGACAATGCTGAATTTACAGAAAACACTCTAGCACTCCAGATTAAATTTGGACACTACACAGCCGTAGTATAAACCAGCTTTTAGTCTTAAAATCTTTGGTTGTTTAGTACATGGCCTCACATGTGAATCCTAAAGAGATGGGTGGGGCTAACACTTAATATGGTGTGAACGATGCTGAATGGTTGTAGACAAAGAAGAGCTCTCCAGTAGGTACCAAAACATTCAAAGGCCATTTTCCCCAAGTGAGGTTGCAAGTTTATCAACTTTCAAAGCAGAATTACTTTCCCATTGTTCCTCCACTGTAGTGTATGATATACCATTTTCTATCTCTGAGTCTCTACTTTTATCCAATGTAAAAACACAATTTCACATGTTGCTACATAAGATTCCAAGAACACAGGATGAGATGTTACTATCCTTTGTGCAAGCACTTCCAAGAGTTAATGAACAGTGAGCGTGGTGAAATTTGGGGAGCGCATCGTCAGTAGTGTACCTTTGGTTCCTAGGGTGTTTCGGCCTTTCACACTATACACCCTCCCCAAAGGCGGCCAGCGACAGGGTGATCAATCCTACGCTTGCGTCCCATTCCCAATTAGTCATAGGAGTTGCCTTGTTGTTGATAGCCAAGGCGGTCGGTCACATATCTAACTATTTTATTTTTGTTGGCAAAAAACGACCTCCATACTTCCATTTGTTTGTATGTGTTACCTTCAGATGAGTCCCGTGACACTTGTGGGCGTCGTAGAGCAAAAATGTAATTATTTATGCTTATACATTACACATATCATAAGGCCTTTCTTTGAGGGTCTAGCTATGCCCCAACAGAGTGGTGTGAGGAATCTCCTGGTTTACACTTCACATTCGGCCTGCAAGTCACATTATGCTGGCTTGTAAAGTTATGTTTAATTCACATTGGAATCCAGCCAGCGTTAGGGTATCCAACAAGTGGAATTGTTAATCACCCGCAATCTGCATTCGGAATGACTGTAAATGTAAGGAGGTTGAATGAATACTGAGAATACCTAAATCATCTGAACTGGAACAACCATTTCAGTAACTGGTGCAATAAATCTAATTACTAACAGATTGGATTAGTTTAGAAAACTGTATGTTATTCATCTTTGTTTAGCATAACATTAATCAACCAATCAATGTACATGCAAAAACATGTTACATTACAGGGTTTCCCAAACTCGGTCCTGGGGACCCCAAAAGGGTGCACGTTTTGGTTTTTGCACTAGCACTACACAGCTGATTGAAATAATCAACTAATCATCAAGTTTGATTATTTGAATCCTTTGTGTAGTGCTAGGGCAACAAACTAAAAGTGCACCCCTTGGGGTCCTGTCACGCCTTGGTCTTAGTATTTTGTGTTTTCTTTATATATTTGGTCAGGCCAGGGTGTGACATGGGTTATTGTGGTGTGTTTTTTGTCTTTGGGTTTTGTGGGGCGCCGACGTAGTCTATGGCTGCCTGAGGCGGTTCTCAATCAGAGTCAGGTGATTCTCGTTGTCTCTGATTGGGAACCATATTTAAGCAGCCATATTCTGTGAGTGTTTTCGTGGGTGATTGTTCCTATCTCTGTGTAGTTTCACCAGATAGGCTCGGTCACTTTGGTTTTTCTTTTTTACTTGTTTTGGAAGAAGAGAACGAGCGCCATTCTCCTTGCGGAGATGGTGCTAAATACATCAACACGGTCGGTCCCTGGGATTGGGCTGGCCAACACGATTCGGTTTGCTTGGAAGGAAAAGGAGTTGGAGCCTTTAGGACGGGAATCTTTTGGAAGGATAATATTGATGGGGATTCTAAAGCTGACGGTGAAGGACGTGTTTTGTTTCCAAGGCAACTCGTTGGAGGGAGCATACGACATGGCACTATATACAGAGGAAAAACACGATGATATCCTGAGAAGGGCAAGAGCAGTGGGAGGTGAGAGGCCGATGTGCCACTACGAAATAACAAGCCTGGCGAAGAATAACTTTAGGGTTGTAACTGTCAACATTTATAACCCTTATGTTAAGGACGAAGAGGTGAGGGCTTTTCTGGGGAGATACATGGATAACGTCTCCTCAGCAAGGCACCTCAAAGACTCCCTTGGGTTTTGGAATGGGAGGAGAGTGGAGTGGAGGAAAAGTGGAGGATTCTTTTGTGGTAATGCAGGGGAGGGTTATAGGGGTGGATGTCACGATAAGGGATTGTACATTTAGATTAGTGGTGGTGTATGGGCCACAGGTGGTGGCAGACAGGAGGGAGATGGTGGACTGTCTGACGCCCCTGTGTGTCACAAATAGGAAATTAGTGATAGGGGGGGATTTTAATACAGATTTAGGAAGAGGGGGGGATAGCAGTGCAGGCGCCATTGCCAGGCTAATGGCTTGCCATGGTCTGGTAGATGGTGGTCTGCACACTACTCCGAAAATGGACGGTCCTACATGGCGCAACTCCAGGGGGGTTGAGCGGAGGCTCGACTATATTTTTGTACCCAGGGCTTTGGGTAAGTTGTCTGGGCGGCTGTTGACTGTTTTCTTTTCGGATCACGACGGGGTGCTCCTGCAGGTGGGGTCGCCAGTCTGCCTCTTTGGTAGAGGGTACTGGAAGCTAGATCGGGATGTGCTGGAGGAGCAGGCTTTTGTTGACGGGTTTTATGGTTTCTTTTGGAGGCTTGAGGGCCTCCGGTCCATGTGCGAGGGGGTGTTAGAGTGGTGGGAATTAGTTAAGGCGAGGATTAGGGCTTTTATAATAGGGTATTGTAAGAGGGAAAAAAGGGAGGAGAGGAGGGAGGTGGATCGTATCCAAAGGTTAATTGAACTCGAATACGAGGCAGGCAACCTCGGCGGGTCGTTTGACTGGGAGAGATCCGCAACCCTAAAGGCGCAGCTCAGGGAGTTGCAGGAGCGGAAGGCTCAAGCTTTCCTGGACCGTGCACATAGTGGCTTTCTAGAACATAATGAGACTTGTTCTGCTATGTTCTTTAAGTTGGTTAGGGCCAGACAGAGTAGGAAGGTAATGCATGGTGTTAGGGAAGAAAATGGAAGTATAGTTAGAGAACCAGAGGATATGGTAAGGGTGACAACTGATCATTTCCAAGGTTTATTTAAGGAAAGGGAAATAGATGTAGAGCAGGGAAATGTGTTTTTAGAACACTTGTCCAGGCGGTTGCCGGAGGACATTAGAGAAGTGATGGAGGCCCAGATCTCACTAGAAGAGGTTGTGAGCGCTCTTAGGAGGATGGGAAAAGGGAAGGTGCCTGGGATGGATGGGCTGCCGGCTGAGTTTTATCTCAAGTTTTGGGGTATACTTGGACCAGTGGTCCTCGAAGTCTTGAAGGCCATCCTTGAGACGGGGGTTCAGGGGGGATCAATGGCTGTTGGTGTGCTGTCACTTTTATATAAGAACGGGGAAGTAACAGACCTTGACAACTGGCGGCCGTTGACCATGCTGTGTGTAGATTACAAGCTACTTGCAAAGGTTTTAGCAGACCGGTTGTGCACAGCCCTTCCCTACGTCGTTCATGAGGATCAGACGTGCGGGGTAGAGGGCCGCTCTATTAGATGGAACCTACAGTTGATCAGGGACTCCATCGCTTGGGTTGAAGATAGAGGACTGCCTTTAATGGTAGCAGCGCTAGATCAGACGAAAGCCTTCGATCGCGTGAATAGATCCTTTTTATTCGGAGTGTTAGGTCGATTAGGATTTGGGGAGAAGTTTATAGGATGGATTCGTACATTATATGTCGGAGCGGGGTGCCGAGTTAGTGTAAATAGTCACTTGGGTGACGTTTTTGACCTCTCGTCTGGGGTCAGGCAGGGGTGCCCACTCTCGGCTCTCCTCTTCGTTCTGTACATGGAGCCTCTGGGGGCTGCCATTAGGGCAGACACAGGGGTGGAAGGCTTGCTGATCCCTGGAAGTGGTGGGCTGCGTGTTAAGATGACGCAGTACGCCGACGACACTTCCTTGCTGTTGTGCAAGGACTCGTGCCTGACAAGGTCCCTTGCCATCTTTGGGGATTTCACCCGAGCGTCGGGAGCAGTTCTGAACCATGCAAAGTCTTCCGTCAAGTTTTTCGGAAGATGGCGCGGTAGAACGGATGTGCGTGGGGGGTTATCTCTCTGTGAGGGGGCCCTGAGGATTCTCGGGGTCCATTTTGAGACCTCCGGCTCAGCGACGCTAAACTGGAACATGCGTATCGCAGTGGTACAGATGAAGCTAGCAATGTGGAAAGCTAGGTATTTGTCTTTTATGGGCAAAGTCCTGGTCCTAAAGGTGGATGTGTTGCCGTCTCTTTTGTATTTGGCATACATCTACCCATTGCCGGCTTGTCTGAGGAGGCCTCTAGTGAGGCTTGTGTTTCAGTTTATGTGGAGTGGCAGGTGCGAGTGTGTCGCCAGGGCACGCATGATCTGTCCCATCGGGGAGGGAGGTAAGGGGGTACCACATTTCCCCCTCAAGCTGGACACAATTTTTGTTTCTTTCTTGTTAACGGAGTTTGCTCAGCCAGTGATACACCCGTCCGGTTACCTCCTGCGGGTGTTTTTCTCGTATCAGGCGAGAAGCATAATGGTGTGGTCTAACACGGGTCCTCGGGCGTAACAGCTGCCGTGGCACTTTGGTCATGCGGCCAAGTGGCTGTGTGCGCACCCTGAGGTTGAAGTTGCCCGAGTAGGTTTATATCACAGGCTCCTGTACGAGGAGGTCAGAAAGGCAGGGAGTCCGGCGCCTGTAGTGGGCATCTCGGAAGTAGTCTGGGAGGGAGTGCAGGCGCGGGGTCTGGACAACAGGCTCAAGGACCTGAATTGGTTGAGCCTTCATAAGTGTTTGCCGGTACGTTCCATCTTGTACCGGTATAGTTTGGTGCAATCCCCCACCTGTCCAAGATCCTCTTGTGGCAGGGAGGAGACTGTGCGCCATGTCTTTTGGGACTGTGCCTTTGCCGGAGTAGTATGGGCTAGGGCACGGGTGTTGTTAGGTTTGGTAAAGGGGGATTTTGTATTGACGTGGGCCAGGTTAGAGAGGGGTGTAGGGAGAGCGAGAGGGACGGATAGGGACAGGTTTCTGCTCTGGCTTCTCATGAGTCTCTTTAAACGGGGGCTGTGGGAAGCAAGGCAGAACATGGTGAAGACAGGGAGAGATTGGGGGTGGAAGGGATAGTGAGGAGGGTGGAAGGAGATTTGAGGGGGAGGATGAAGAGGGAGAAGATGCTCCCCTGAGGTTTTGTTTGGGGTTTATGTTTAGTTTAATTAGTTTAATTAAAATACCATTATTTGAGTATGTATGTAAATTATGAGTTGTAAAGAATGAATGGTATTGAAGATAATAAATTATTTTTATTTAAAATAAACAGGCTGTATAGGTTTTCTTGTTCCGTTTGTTGTTTTTGTATATTATAAGTTATTTCATGTTTCATCTATTCTTTATTAAAGAACATGAGTAACCACCAAGCTGCATTTTGGTCCGCTTCTCCTTCAACAGACGAACGCCGTTACAGGTCCCCAGAACCGAGTTTGGGAAACACTGGATTACAGTAAAAGAAACATTTCTGAAAATCTCCCTGCAATAGAGAATCCTGGGAAATAATATACACTGCTCAAAAAAAGAAAGGGAACACTAAAATAACACATCCTAGATCTGAATGAATGAAATATTCTTACTAAATACTTTTTTCTTTACATAGTTGAATGTGCTGACAACAAAAACACATAAATTATCAATGGAAATCAAATGTATCAACCCATGGAGGTCTGGATTTGGAGTCACACTCAAAATTAAAGTGGAAAACCACACTACAGGCTGATCCAACTTTGATATAATGTCCTTAAAAAAAGTCAAAATGAGGCTCAGTAGTGTGTGTGGCCTCCACATGCCTGTATGGCCTCCCTACAACTCCTGGGCATGCTCCTGATGAGGTGGCGGCTGGTCTCCTGAGGGATCTCCTCCCAGACCTGGACTAAAGCATCCGCCAACTCCTGGACAGTCTGTGGTGCAACGTGGCTTTGGTGGATGGAGCGAGACATGATGTCCCAGATGTGCTCAATTGGATTCAGGCCTGGGGAACGGGCGGGCCAGTCCATAGCATCAATGCCCTCCTCTTGCAGGAACTGCTGACACACTCCAGCCACATGAGGTCTAGCATTGTCTTGCATTAGGAGGAACCCAGGGCCAACCGCACCAGCATATGGTCTCACAAGGGGTCTGAGGATCTCATCTCGGTACCTAATGGCAGTCAGGCTACCTCTGGCGGGCACATGGAGGGCTGTGCGGCCCCCCAAAGAAATGCCACCCCACACCATGACTGACCCACCACCAAACTCCACAGCTTTTTGTTTTTAGAAGCTAATTATCCTTTGTGGTCAAATCATGCTTTTTGGTTTAGTAGAAGGATTTGAAGGATTGAAGGATTTGATTTATTTCTGTAAAGACAGGAGTAAGATAATTAGGCTATATAATTTTGGCAATTTACTTTAAGGAAAGCTTCCCCTAGCCATAAGGACACGCCGGCTATGCCTTTTACCGTGGTATAAACACAACCAGTAAAGATGTTTTAATCTGATTGTCAAACAATCGCTTCACAAAGGCGACCATGAAGGCTACCTGTGCGCATTCGTTCACACACAGAATCATTTCAGCTTCCAAACCCCTTCAGTGCACTGTGCAATTTGATGAATGGAAAGAGACAGCTGTTACAAAACACCTATATGTATTGTAATGACATTGTGTGATTCTCATCAGGCCTACACTTGTAGCCTGAATTGATGCATCCACGCGCCTCGGGGTCAGCCACTCATCTCAGCCTTGACTAAATGTAAGTGTTCTCCTCAAACCACAGCCAATTTGGAGCATATACCATAAATTTGCACATTTTCAATTTGTTAATGCAGCTGACATGACCTATAGTATTTTGGCATGTTGTGTTAATTGTGAAAGGCTCACATATTACCTGTACGGCCTACCTCCACCATTTATTTTGCCGGGGTCCCGTATCGGATTGTACTGCCTTACTTCACCACTGAAAATATATATAGAGCACAGAGAAATCATGTTTTTTTACTTCTTCGGCTGTTTTTCATTGAGCAATCAAGCCTTTGTCCTCCAATTACAGTAAATGTTCAATTCAGTCCAAGAATCCATCAAGAAATGTAAAATGCGTAAATTTAACAAAATTACACAAGAAAATACATAATTATCTTACCAGTTGAGTTGTTAGTCTGTGTAATTGTAAATAATGGATGAAGGATGGTGTTTAATGGCATTTTATCAGAATGTTAAAGCTTCAGGCTTTCACCATATCGTTCATGGGGGGGAAAACATCTCTCAGCATTTAACTCTGATTCTCAAAGGACACTCAAAAGCCTTTGTGTTTAATGAGATTTTTATTTTCTAATTTCAGGATTTGCATATTTTGTCAGTGTGCATGTTCTCTTCTATTCTTAACTATCAGCATGTCAGTTAAGAACACATTGTTATTTGTAATGACAGCCTTGGAACAGTGGGTTAACTTCCTTGTTCAGGGGTAGAACAACAGAAGTTTACCTTGTCAGCTTGGAGATTCGATCTAGCAACCTTTCAGTTACTGGCCCAACGCTCTAACCACTAGGCTACCTGCCACCCCTTTAAAATTGTAGTAAAATTAATTTCACAGTTTTAAAAGCACATTGTCCTAAACAATGCTAAGGTTTTCCACTGAAATAGCACCTCTCGTCTGTGATTCGTCTGTGTACTGTTTATGTGAATTGGATGAGAGGTTCAGTTGATGTTAATTGTACATACTGCCTTTGTAACTATTTGGGGTTTACACCAAACTCAGTGGAGTGTCTGCTGTTGGTCTGACACCCAAACTCAGGGTTGTGGCTTTAATAACCATTAGCTTCATCTTCTAAAAATCCAAAGAGGCATGTCATGTTCCTTACACCGTTAAGTCTCTCTCAGGCTAGACCAGATTATGCAGAAAGCATGTGAATCAATAAAAAACAAGATGTACTCTCAAATCCTCTCCTTTCCAGGCCAAACTCTACTCCTTTCATTATGAGGATGTACAACTGCCACTGTCATGGGCAACAAGGAGTCAGTAGCATCCAATAAGTAGTTGTTGCACATGCACATGTGGCTCAACCTCAAATGATTTCCTCAAGCTTAATGATTACATTATCCATCTTACCACCTTCTTACCACACATCGACTTTTGAAATGCAAGAGCATCAGTCCTGTAGCTCCCAAGTTACTACTTCCTTCCATTTTTAATTAAGGATTTCTGCAGATTAATTGTGGGTGAATCCTTCGCTCCCTCTGGTTGACTTCAATCATTTTTACAGGAAGATCAAATCTACGGATCTTACAAACCTAAAGGTTTTGACGTTGTGGTTCTATCCATTAATAAAAAGCTGTTCATTCCAAGGATCAGATTTGTACATTATCAGAGGAGAAAGCAGAAACTCTCGGATTCATCCTTAACAAAGGCTTCCTACACCTGTGAAGAGCCTTAAAGACGATTTATGTTCAACCTGTCATCTGCCGTGGCCTTACAGCATTTACTTCTTGCACTTTGGGGAGCTGTCATATGCCTCTAATAAATTGGTCTTCACCACACCACTCGTAGTGATTCAAGGCTAATCTCTATAGCTATCCAGCTAATTACGAGCAACTGTCTAAATGAAAAGACAAGACCTTACCTCTTCTAAGATGTTGGAACTCGATTTGGCCTCCACAAGCCTCCGGAGGGTCCACAATTTCGTCACACCCTCCATACAAAGCCTCCGGACAGTATTTCCGGATCAAGTGTAAATCGCTTTTAGGATGTGCTGTAATGTGGTTCAAAGAACCAAGAATGAGGGCTGACGTTAAGAAGACAAGTCAGTCATATCAAACCCAGAGATCAGGAGGGTCAATAATGACCTGAGAGGCCGGAGAAACCCAGCTCAGAAATGGCCCTGGGTTATCTCTGTTGGAGAAAAAGTGTCCTCTTGAACTCTGCGTTGCATGTGTCCAGAAAGATCCATCTCTGAAAGCACAAGAGGAAGAAAGGAGGAGGGAGGTACAAAAAAAACTGGTGAACTAATAAACTGGCTGATGAAGATTCATTCTGACGTTAATTCCATCTCTTGAGAGGCAAGCACTTATTTTGGGGGGCTTTTGCTCCCTCTCTGCTCTCTCTCCTATCCAGTCAAGCGAGAGACATTATCTCCTCTCACTTACCTCTGACATTTTCACATTTAGATTCTGTCACAGACTCCCTGTGCAGCACATCGACGGGGCTGCAGTGGAACGGTTCGAGAGTTTTATGTTCTTGGGTGTCCACATCACTAAGGAATTATCATGGTCCACAAACACCAACACAGTCTTGAAAAAGGCATGACAACACCTTTTTCCTCTTAAAATGTGTTGAGGGAAAAACCAAAGATTTGGTATGGACCCTCAGATCCTCAAAGTTATACAGCTGGCTGCATCACCGCCTGGTATGGGAGCTGCTTGGCATCCGACCACAAGGAGCTGTGGTGATTACGGCCCAGTGGTGGTGAGGAGAGTGGTGAGTATGGCCCAGTGGTGCCAGGTGGTCAGAACGGTAAGGGTGTGTGCCTGGCAGTCAGAACAGTAAGGGTGTGTGCTTGGTGGTCAGAACAGTAAGGGTGTGCTGCCTGGTGGTCAGAACAGTAAGGGTGTGTGCCTGGCAGTCAGAACAGTAAGGGTGTGTGCCTGGCAGTCAGAACAGTAAGGGTGTGTGCCTGGCAGTCAGAACAGTAAGGGTGTGTGCCTGGCGGTCAGAACAGTAAGGGTGTGTGCTTGGTGGTCAGAACAGTAAGGGTGTGTGCTTGGTGGTCAGAACAGTAAGGGTGTGCACCTGGTGGTCAGAACAGTAAGGGTGTGCACCTGGTAGTCAGAACAGTAAGGGTGTGCACCTGGTAGTCAGAACAGTAAGGGTGTGCGCCTGGCAGTCAGAACAGTAAGGGTGTGTGCCTGGCAGTCAGAACAGTAAGGGTGTGCGCCTGGCAGTCAGAACAGTAAGGGTGTGTGCTTGGTGGTCAGAACAGTAAGGGTGTGTGCTTGGTGGTCAGAACAGTAAGGGTGTGTTTGGTGGTCAGAACAGTAAGGGTGTGTGCTTGGTGGTCAGAACAGTAAGGGTGTGTGCCTGGTAGTCAGAACAGTAAGGGTGTGTGCTTGGTGGTCAGAACAGTAAGGGTGTGCGCCTGGCAGTCAGAACAGTAAGGGTGTGTGCCTGGCGGTCTGAAAAACTGTTGTAGGAGGAGAGCATTCTGTTGGCTGTACTGCTGCTCTCTTGTGGTTCTAGCTTGCTCTCTCGACAACAGACATGACATGATATTAAAGGTTTGGGACTGGGAGGGGAGGGTTGACGGGTGAGTGTTGCATCAATATCAACCCCCTCCCCACCCCCCTTTCCCCCATGCTAGCTCTTAGCGGTGCTGTGCAGCTGTGTGTGAACATTTGTCAGCCTGTGTTGCTTTCAAGGCCTCCACATTTGGTCCCCCTGGCAGTTCTAGGACTCTCGTTTTCGGTGTGTCTGTTTCAAGTTTCAAGTTTTTAATGTCACATGCTCAACTACACTGAAATGCCTTTCATGTAAGCTCTAACCTCTGTTTGTGTGTGGGTGTGGGTGTGTGTTTTCCATGTTTCTCTCAGTCTGTCTGTGTGGAAAAAAGCAGAGTGGATGAATGGGAAGGATCAAAGTTCCTGCCAGAGTTGGCACAGGGGAAAAAAAGCGGGTTAGTTACCAGGACTCAGGATTTATGTCTATCATCATAAGCCTTTACTGCCTTTGTTCTACGAGTTGAGTAAACAGGGAGGCTTTACTCACCTCGGCAACATGCTATACATGCACAGGATTCATTCAGACACCTATGTCCTTTGTTAATGATTTTGAGCATTAGTGAATGAATAGAATGAGTTTCCATAATCAATAATTTTCATTTATAGCATATAAATCATTGTGACATCGATCAAATAACAAGCAGATAAGGTAAGCTTGTAAAGTTTAATGATCTAACTTTTCCCAGAGACTGAAATACTGCTGTAAATGTGTTTTGGGTTCTCTTTGTTCTGTTCCAGCTCTGGTCATTTTCTCATTAGAGCTGCTAGTTTCTCTTTTCTTTTGGCAGTTTTCATCTATGAGGGTGGAGCTTAAAGATCCAGCACCAGTTCCAGCTTTACAGAGTGCTACTCGCCAGCCTGTCTCTGTCTCTGTCTCTGTCTCTGTATATATATACCTCTCTCCCTCCTATTCCCTTTCTGTCTCTGTCTCTGTCTCTGTCTCTCTATATATATACCTCTCTCTCTCTCTCTCTCTCTCTCTCTCTCTCTCTCTCTCTCTCTCTCTCTCTCTCTCTCTCTCTCTCTCTCTCTCTCTCTCTCTCATTTTGTTTTTTACTGAATATAAAAGCACAGCGGCCTCCTGTCCAGACCTGCTGGTTGGTGGGGAAGAATTGTCAGAAAGACAACTGAAAAGCACAGACACACAGTCCAGTGCCAGTCTGCAGGGCTGTTAATGGAGGTATACGTATGCCAAGGTACTCAAAGCTTCTTCAATTAGAGGACTGAGAGATTATTAATAAAAAAAGAGGAGACTACTGAAACTAAGAGAGGAGCATCACAGGAGAGAGAACTGAAAGAGAGAGGAGCATCACAGGGGAGAGAACTGAAACAGAGAGAGGAGCATCACAGAGAAAAGAACTGAAACAGAGAGAGGAGCATCACAGGAGAGAGAACTGAAACTAAGAGAGGAGCATCACAGGGGAGAGAACTGAAACTAAGAGAGGAGCATCACAGGGGAGAGAACTGAACCAGAGAGAGGAGCATCACAAGGGAGAGAACTGAAACGGAGAGAGGAGCATCACAGAGAATAGAACTGAAACTAAGAGAGGAGCATCACAGGGGAGAGAACTGAAACTAAGAGAGGAGCATCACAGGGGAGAGAACTGAAACAGAGAGAGGAGCATCACAGGGGAGAGAACTGAAACTAAGAGAGGAGCATCACAGGGGAGAGAACTGAAACAGAGAGAGGAGCATCACAGGGGAGAGAACTGAAACTAAGAGAGGAGCATCACAGGGGAGAGAACTGAAACAGAGAGAGGAGCATCACAGAGAATAGAACTGAAACTAAGAGCGGAGCATCACAGGGTAGAGAACTGAAACTAAGAGAGGAGCATCACAGGGGAGAGAACTGAAACAGAGAGAGGAGCATCACAGGGGAGAGAACTGAAACAGAGAGAGGAGCATCACAGGGGAGAGAACTGAAACAGAGAGAGGAGCATCACAGAGAATAGAACTGAAACCGAGATAGGAGCATCACAGAGAATAGAACTGAAATAGAGAGAGGAGCATCACAGGGGAGAGAACTGAAACAGAGAGAGGAGCATCACAGAAGTTGCTCCTACGGAAACAGACCATCTAAATGTAAAATAAGATATCTTACTTGAGGCAGTGAGTCCTCAGCATAAAATAACAGAACCCGCTTCCCTTTTGATTAAAAAAGCTTACCCCCAAGAGGTGCCTGCACAAACGACACACACATGAATTCATCCCACCTAAGCTCAAGAAGGGAGGGAATCAAACCTCACCTTGGCCGCCGACTAGACTCTGTGGTTGGTGGATAGGACAGAAAATAAAAACTGAAAAACAGGTCTGTCTGGCTGACTAAATGATGCTGTTTGGATTATTGGGGGACTACTAGTTCAGTGAAGCAGAAAATGGGAAATATGCTTCTGAGGGCGCACCAGTTTACTGTCAGTAGGAACAAGCTCCGTTGAGACACAACAGCTAACCTCAGCAGAACCAGACCGGGATGCAGAGTCGTGTGGTGCTAAGGGGCTAATTGTAGTTAATTAGAATTCATCTGAACAATAAATACATTTTAAAAACTCGATATGGAATCTTTGGAGTGTTCTTTAGACATTAGAGGGTTATGAAGCGTGGGCAGGCTCTATTGAATCTTCAAACATGAAAAAATATATATGTGGTGTGAAGCATATTGAATCATCTGCAGGGTGTTTATCCATGAGAAGAGTGTGTGAAGCATGGGTAGACTCTTCTGTAGGTCATTTAACAATGAGAATGTTGTGAAGCATGGACAGGAGAATTCACTGTGGGGAAACACCACATAAAAACTAAAAAGCTTTTTCTCAAGTTCGATGGTAATAGGAAATATGTATTAGTGTATTTAATTCCATTTTAATAACCAATGGCTTCAAATATTTCTAGCTATTTATACCTGACATGATAGTCTAAGTTGTACCACCCTTATTGGTGATTCAATTGTTGCCAGGGGTTTAATCCCCTTCTTTCAACAAGCCAGCTAAAGTAAATACATTCACAGTCAGCTTTGCATTGTGTTCAATGTTTTTCCGATGCAATTGACGTTTGATGCACAAAGAGAGAACAAAGGCTGTTTTGTAATGACTTAGTTATGATGCACCTCAGGAAGCCTATTAGCCACATTACCACCACTGCTACAAAATGTGGTATTTATCTGAGTGTGTAAATGAGGCACATCATCTCTCACATCTGCCAACACATATGACCCTGCATCTCACAGCTGGCTTGCCTCTGAAGCACGCATGCACACACACAATGGGTTTTGTTTACTAAAGACAATGAACATGCTGCAGGCATCAGGTACAGAGGCATTCAAGCAAGGAGATAATGGGTTTAAGTCAAGAGGAGCTGTTCTTTCCATTCACTCATTACTGGGGTGAGAGTAGATAGACGATGATGATGAACGAGGATAGATTGATGGAAAGAGACATATTGGGAAAAGGTTGCATTAGAGGCTAGGATTAAAAATATTTAAAGCATTTATGTTGTTTTGAAGATTATTAGTAAGGCTTTCTTCAGTAGGGTTTCTTTGTGGAAAGCACTTTCTAAGGCCTAATGTTTCCAATCCAGGTGTTGGATATGTTAGTTAGTATAACTAATCCTTTATTCTACATCAATAAGTATTACTGAGCCATCCAGATGCAGACTGATGTGGGTTTGAGAAATAACTTCCTGGAGACACGCTGGTGGCATCAGTGGATGATGGTTAAAATAAGACATCTGGCCTATGACAACTGGTAGCAACATCAACTGTTGCAGTGACAACCAGGAAACGCTGTGTTGCTGTGTACAGTAGGAAGTAGGGAGGTAAAACATCTGAGTTTATTTATTTAACTAATTGTGAGCCACCCTATGGGAGTACAGGGGAACCATTTATCTCATAACACCAACAGAGCCTGATAATCACACTCACACAGGCAGTGAATCATACCCTGAGGCGGCACACACACACGCACACACACCCTATATCCCAAAGCACTACCTTGGGATCGGTTTTATTTGGTTGGCATGGGGGCTGGCGCTCAGGTGACATGATCCTAGGACCAGTATTGCTAGGATCAGTAGTGCCTGGGGCATCTGCTCTGTAATGAAACACAGTTAGAGAGGAGGAGCGGATGGGTAGTTATGAGAGTTTCCTTAGTGCATGGCCACTCTGAGGGAAGACACCAGGCTGGGAACAAGACAGCCCCTCAGAGGGAAGTCACCAGGCTGGGAACAGGACGGTCCCTCTGAGGTGAGGCACCAGGCTGGGAACAGGACGGTCCCTCAGAGGGAAGTCACCAGGCTGGGAACAGGACGGGCCCTCAGAGGGGAGTCACCAGGCTGGGAACAGGACGGTCCCTCTGAGGTGAGGCACCAGGCTGGGAACAGGACGGTCCCTCTGAGGTGAGGCACCAGGCTGGGAACAGGACAGTCCCTCTGAGGGAAGGCACCAGGCTGGGAACAGGACGGCCCCTCTGAGGGATGGCACCAGGATGGGAACAGGACGGCCCCTCTGAGGGAAGGCACCAGGCTGGGAACAGGACGGCCCCTCTGAGGGAAGGCGCCAGGCTGGGAACAGGACGGTCCCTCTGAGGGAAGGCACCAGGCTGGGAACAGGACGGCCGCTCTGAGGGAAGGCACCAGGCTGGGAACAGGACGGCCCCTCTGAGGTGAGGCACCAGGCTGGGAACAGGACGGCCGCTCTGAGGGAAGGCACCAGGCTGGGAACAGGACGGTCCCTCTGAGGGAAGGCGCCAGGCTGGGAACAGGACGGTCCCTCAGAGGGAAGTCACCAGGCTGGGAACAGGACGGGCCCTCAGAGGGGAGTCACCAGGCTGGGAACAGGACGGTCCCTCTGAGGTGAGGCACCAGGCTGGGAACAGGATGGCCCCTCTGAGGGATGGCACCAGGATGGGAACGGGACGGCCCCTCTGAGGGAAGGCACCAGGCTGGGAACAAGACGGCCCCTCTGAGGGAAGGCGCCAGGCTGGGAACAGGACGGTCCCTCTGAGTGAAGGCACCAGGATGGGAACAGGACGGTCCCTCTGAGGGAAGGCACCAGGCTGGGAACAGGACGGTCCCTCTGAGGGAAGGCGCCAGGCTGGGAACAGGACGGTCCCTCTGAGGTGAGGCACCAGGCTGGGAACAGGACGGCCCCTCTGAGGTGAGGCTGGGAACAGGACGGCCCCCCTGAGGGAAGGCGCCAGGCTGGGAACAGGATGGCCCCTCTGAGGGAAGGCACCAGGCTGGGAACAGGACGGCCCCTCTGAGGTGAGGCACCAGGCTGGGAACAGGACGGTCCCTCTGAGGGAAGGCACCAGGCTGGGAACAGGACGGCCGCTCTGAGGGAAGGCACCAGGCTGGGAACAGGACGGCCGCTCTGAGGGAAGGCACCAGGCTGGGAACAGGACGGCCCCTCTGAGGGAAGGCACCAGGCTGGGAACAGGGAAGTAATGTGCAGTGTGTGCGATCGTACGTGACTCTGCGTGAGTATGTGTACATGCATGTGTGTGTATTTGTGAGCTTGCATGCGTACGTGAGCGTGAGTGTGTATGTGTGCATGCGTGCGTGCGTGCATGCGTGCGTGCCTGTGTGTGTGTGTGTGTGTGTGTGTGTGTGTGTGTGTGTGTGTGTGTGTGTGTGTGTGTGTGTGTGTGTGTGTGTGTGTGTGTGTGTGTGTGTGTGTGTGTGTGTGTGTGTTTTCGCGCGTGCATATACCCCCTGTTGGGCACCAGATTTACTGCCAGGCAGATTTGATATACAGTAATGTATCTCAATATAGCTACAGTATACAGTAATGTTACAGTTGAATAGTGAACTACTTTACTGAAGCACGTCCTGTTTCTTCAAAATATGTTCTATCCTATGCTGGCATGGAAAAGGAGTACAATGGACAGTGCTATTCAAAACAGATGTGATACTGTGATCGTTGTTGTTGTGTTGGGTTTGTTGGACCTAAGGTGAGCTCCATCTGTTTCTTTTCAGGGTGGTAAGTAACAAAACTGTTCAGTGAGAAATTAGGAGCAATTCAAAATGTTGTTTAGGTCAGAGAGAGAGAAATGAGAGAGAGAGAGAGAGAGAGCAGGGAGAGGGAGAGAGGGAGCAGGGAGAAGGAAAGGTGTAGGTGGAAGAGAGTGTGCGAGGCAGAGGATGGAGAGTGAGAGTGGGAGTTGAGAGAAAGAGACAGAGAAAGGGAGGATAATAAAAGGGATCTATTTCATTGGTAATGTGTGGTAAACAGTCAGTCAATCCCGGAATGCACCCTGCTGGGACTCTGACAAACGCACGCACTCATGCATGATGACTATTAAAAGCAGGATCAATCAATAAGTCTCTCAATGTTAACTCTCCTAAAATTCATCCCTAATGGAGTGTCACTCTCCGAGACACACTAAGCAACCATCTCATTCCTCATCCGTGTTTAAAATGTCAATAGACCTCAAATCATTGGCCTCAGACCCACCACTCAGAGAAACAGTAAACAAACACATCCGAGTGTTATATTTGAGTGTCCTCAGAAAACCTTGTGATAGTGTAACCATTAAATAAATGTTTGTATAGTGCAGTGGTTCTCAAACCTCTCCTTGAGGACCCGCAGACATTTCACATTTTTACATAACTAGTTAACCTGATCATTTAATCAAAGGCTTGATAATTTGTTCACAGCATGAATCAGGTGTCTTATCTCTGGAATAGTTCAAATACTTGGAATGGCTGGGGGTCCATGAGGAGAGGAATGAGAACAACTGGTATAATAAATAAATGTAAAAGTGCTGTCATCGATGTCCTGTAGATTCTTTAAAGCGTGTCAAAATGACTCATATCGAAATGATTTACATCATAATTATTTCATATTAGGAGCCTATGACTTGAGATATACGGAGTCAAATTCAGCCAAATTCTAATAAACAACTTCAGTATCTATTGGGAAAACATATGTGGGTTGTAGCCAAAGCCAGAATGAGATCTGCTCCTAGCAGGGACATATATCATTGTAAATTATTTTCTGTAGAATAGACCTCTGCCTTTAGGCCTACAGAGACACAGACCAACATGTGCCTGATCTTGTTCACTGAAAACTCCCTGAGGGCACCACATTGACCCCAAGCCTCCATCCTGGTCCATCTTCTTCCTAAAGAACATCACTCTTCAACCAGTTCTTAGACTTAAGTTTTACAAGATAAAACTGGCAAGATGTTTTGATTCTTCTTACTCCTAAAGGACATCTCTCTTCACCCTCAACCTGAGTTATCTTTGGTTTTTACAGGATAAAACTGGCAAGATGTTTTGATTCTTCTTACTCCTAAAGGACATCTCTCTTCACCCTCAACCTGAGTTATCTTTGGTTTTTACAGGATAAAACTGGCAAGATGTTTTGATTCTTCTTACTCCTAAAGGACATATCTCTTCACCCTCAACCTGAGTTATCTTTGGTTTTTGCAGGATAAAAGTGACAAGACGGTTGGATTATTTTTATTCCCGAAAGGAATCTTCTTTTACAGGATAAAAGCGATAAGATGGTTTGGTTATATCTGCTCAGTTCTATAAGTAGGTTGGTTGCATCTAAGTTATTTTCTCTGCTGAAAATATTTAGTGTTGCAGCACCCAAGTGACACACAGACATGTTTTATAGGTATGTTTATATTTCACGGGGGAAATGTAGGGAAAATGGCCCGGCACAGCTTAGAGAAACAGTCGCTTTTAAAGAAGGGATTTTGTGGCTAATTGAGGTAAAACAGTAATTCTGCTCATAGATTATGCATGTATGAACTACATGTATACACATCCATCCCAAAGCGGGATGTTAAAAAAATATCTACTAGTCGCCAAAGTACCAGAGCATGTATTTAAGGCAATCGGAGTAATTAGGACATAAACTTCAGTTTTTCAATGAAAAGTCTATATTTTAGTCCATAGAATATGCCTGTCCTACATTCTACAATCTCAGCATCGATTGGATGTCAAGAAACAAACTAGTATCCTCACTATGGCTTCAAGAAGCACTAGTTGCACAATTCATTTTGAGAAACAGCTGCCAAAAGGATCAGTGGAGTCTTCAGTAGGGATGCATTTACATGTCAGTCATTTGTATCCAGAGAGACTTACATTAGTGAGTGCATATATTTTCATACTGGTCCCCCGTGGGAACAGAACTTACAACCCTGACATTGCACGACATTGCTCCACTGGGAGCTCTGTGATAGCTCTGTGATAGCTCTGTGATAGCTCTGTGATAGCTCTGTGATAGCTCTGTGATGGCTCTGTGATGGCTCTGTGATATTTTTTATTTTATTTCACCTTTATTTAACCAGGTAGGCTAGTTGAGAACAGGTTCTCATTTGCAACTGCGACCTGGCCAAGATAAAGCATAGCAGTGTGAACAGACAACACAGAGTTACACATGGAGTAAGCAATTAACAAGTCAATAACACAGTAGAAAAAATAGGGGAGTCTATATACAATGTGTGCAAAAGGCATGAGGAGGTAGGCGAATAATTACAATATTGCAGATTAACACTGGAGTGATAAATGATCAGATGGTCATGTACAGGTAGAGATATTGGTGTGCAAAAGAGCAGAAAAGTAAATAAATAAAAACTGTGGGGATGAGGTAGGTGAAAATGGGTGGGCTATTTACCAATAGATTATGTACAGCTGCAGCGATCGGTTAGCTGCTCAGATAGCTGATGTTTGAAGTTGGTGAGGGAGATAAAAGTCTCCAACTTCAGCGATTTTTGCAATTCGTTCCAGTCACAGGCAGCAGAGTACTGGAACGAAAGGTGGCCGAATGAGGTGTTGGCTTTAGGGATGATCAATGAGATACACCTGCTGGAGCGCGTGCTACGGATGGGTGTTGCCATCGTGACCAGTGAGCTGAGATAAGGCGGAGCTTTGCCTAGCATGGCCTTGTAGATGACCTGGAGCCAGTGGGTCTGGCGACGAATATGTAGCGAGGGCCAGCCGACTAGAGCATACAAGTCGCAGTGGTGGGTAGTATAAGGTGCTTTAGTGACAAAACGGATGGCACTGTGATAAACTGCATCCAGTTTGCTGAGACGAGTGTTGGAAGCAGTTTTGTAGATGACATCGCCGAAGTCGAGGATCGGTAGGATAGTCAGTTTTACTAGGGTAAGCTTGGCAGCGTGAGTGAAGGAGGCTTTGTTGCGGAATAGAAAGCCGACTCTTGATTTGATTTTCGATTGAAGATGTTTGATATGGGTCTGGAAGGAGAGAGTGCAGTCTAGCCAGACACCTAGGTACTTATAGGTGTCCACATATTCAAGGTCGGAACCATCCAGTGTGGTGCTAGTCGGGCATGCGGGTGCAGGCAGCGATCGGTTGAAAAGCATGCATTTGGTTTTACTAGCGTTTAAGAGCAGTTGGAGGCCACGGAAGGAGTGTTGTATGGCATTGAAGCTCGATTGGAGGTTAGATAGCACAGTGTCCAATGACGGGCCGAAAGTGTATAGAATGGTGTCGTCTGCGTAGAGGTGGATCAGGGAATCACCCGCAGCAAGAGCAACATCATTGATATACACAGAGAAAAGAGTCGGCCCGAGAATTGAACCCTGTGGCACCCCCATAGAGACTGCCAGAGGACCGGACAACATGCCCTCCGATTTGACACACTGAACTATGTCTGCAAAGTAATTGGTGAACCAGGCAAGGCAGTCATCCGAAAAACCGAGGCTACTGAGTCTGCCGATAAGAGTATGGTGATTGACAGAGTCGAAGGCCTTGGCAAGGTCGATGAAGACGGCTGCACAGTACTGTCTTTTATCGATGGCGGTTATGATGTCGTTTAGTACCTTGAGTGTGGCTGAGGTGCACCCGTGACCGGCTCGGAAACCAGATTTCATAGCGGAGAAGGTACGGTGGGATTCGAGATGGTCAGTGACCTGTTTGTTGACTTGGCTTTCGAAGACCTTAGATAGGCAGGGCAGAATGGATATAGGTCTGTAACAGTTTGGGTCCAGGGTGTCTCCCCCTTTGAAGAGGGGGATGACTGCGGCAGCTTTCCAATCCTTGGGGATCTCAGACGATATGAAAGAGATGTTGACCAGGCTGGTAATAGGGATTGCGACAATGGCGGCGGATAGTTTCAGAAATAGAGGGTGCAGATTGTCAAGCCCAGCTGATTTATACGGGTCCAGGTTTTGCAGCTCTTTCAGAACATCTGCTATCTGGATTTGGGTAAAGGAGAACCTGGAGAGGCTTGGGCGAGGAGCTGCGGGGGGCCGGAGCTGTTGGCCGAGGTAGGAGTAGCCAGGCGGAAGGCATGGCCAGCCGTTGAGAAATGCTTGTTGAAGTTTTCGATAATCATGGATTTGTCGGTGGTGACCGTGTTCCCTAGCCTCAGTGCAGTGGGCAGCTGGGAGGAGGTGCTCTTGTTCTCCATGGACTTCACAGTGTCCCAGAACTTTTTGGAGTTGGAGCTACAGGATGCAAACTTCTGCCTGAAGAAGCTGGCCTTAGCTTTCCTGACTGACTGCACAAGTATACCCCTTTGACAATAGGCTAGTCTATTGCAGGGCCTTACCCCCAAGCTATCTCTTAAATGCTGAGTGCCTAGCAGAGATGCGTTGGGTCCCATTTTCAAGTCTTTGGTATGATTTGGCAGGGGATCGGACTCCAAGCCTTCCAATCTCAGGATGGTCAGTCTTACCACACATATGTTATGCATAAGGCATACAAAACCCTCAGGTGATGTAACGGATCAGTTTGTTTTCAGACCTAATTTAGAAAGTGTTTGCTCAGCACCCAGGCCCATAGCTGATCAGGGTATGACAGAGCAGCCATTTTGAATGCAGGTGCTCTCACTCATCATATCAGCTATGGGCTTGGGTGCTGAGCAAACACTTTCTAAATTGAAGCTGAGAAAAGCCCTATGGTTTTGCACATAAAAAATGCACCAGCCAGGTCAATGCCCTATATCACCCCAAATACAGCACTGTGCAGCTTCAATTTACCATTCCTACAGCGGTGATTGTTTATCAATTTATGATTTAAAGGTTTTTACACAGGAAATATATAGGTTGTATTTCTTGGAGGTTTTATGTTCCCCCTGCCGACTCCCCTATCCTATGAGTAAAATCAACCAATCAACCAAAGAGTAAAATCAATCAACCAACTTAGAGTAAACTGAATATCTTCTCATTCCTGAAATTCCCCCTTTTCATCTACTTCTACACCAAAGCCCACATATTACAACAGACACGTTTGTAAGACATCAAGACTCCAAACTGACCAATGGTTTACACATTGGGAATCGTTCAGTCGGGTAATAGTGCCTTCCGGGTGATGGGTGAACATCACAGATAGCAGGCTAATACAGGCCAAGTCATGTGGAATAATGGAGCCGTCTGTCCCTGTTTGATGTTAGTCCTCCTCAGTGGTCCTGATGGGGGACAAGGAGATGTGTTAGACATCACAACCTATCATTGGCCGCTGACCCAAAGCTCCTATTACCATTCTCTCTCAGGTTTGTCACTCTGATTCAGTGTTGCTTTGCAGATGTACAGAGTACAGATGTAGGATCTTAATTTGTTTTCTACAGCAGGAAAATAGTGAATTATTATGTGGATTATAATTTATCCAAAACAGAAACAAAATGCCGCACACTGCTGCTCAGGCTCCCAGGTGATATTTACTTACACCTGCATTGCTTGCTGTTTGGGGTTTTAGGCTGGGTTTCTGTACAGCACTTTGAGATATCAGCTGATGTACGAAGGGCTATATAAATAAATTTGATTTGATTTGATTTGGTCTTCATCAGGCATCCATATCCCAGGTGGGGGTGGAAGGTCCCATATATAGGAGCAGTTCTCAGTAACATCACTTCCTGAAACAGGAGGTAAACAAATTAAAACACAGTTTCAAAATATTAACATTCAATGTATCAAAATATATGATCATACACAGGGAACGTGATTATAATTCATAAACATTTTGTTTGTTATGTTTGGGGGTTGATACTTTTCAAGAAGAGGAAATCAAGTCTGAAATTTCTATGTGAAATGACAAACTTCAGAACCCTTTTTAAACCTCAACTACAAGTTCTACCTTTCTTGCATTGAAGAAAAGTTATTCTGCAACAGGGTGATCAAATTAAGATCCTACATGTAGGCTTTGAACTTCAGAAAGCACTGCTTGCCCTCTGAAGGGGGTATCTTGTCCCTCTAATTCAGACTCACTACTCCTTACCCTGATACTATAATTGCCAATGTGTGCTGAGTGCTCTGGTGAAAAAATGGCCCTTGTGCATCAACCAGTTTGGTGCTACAGTACATATTGCCAGTGGATCTATGTTCATCAATGTTTCTCGAACATCACATTTTGAAGTGTTTGAGGTAAAGTTTAGGCATTAACTGAGGTTTGGGATAGGCTTAAACAAAAAATCTAAAAAATAACTTTCTATCACAGGATTGAAACATGCAACATTTGGCACCAGAAGGTGATGCTTACGCCCATCCACCATCCCCGTCCACAACTCCCTAGCAAAACCGAAACCTTCTTTAAGGCAACAGCGCTCACTGTTGCCCCCTAGTGGCCGGTTTCCACGTCATCTCCCAACGTCCTCAGACATGGATGGACGTCGAGTACTGACTTGTATCACAGGTGACTTGGCAAACTGGAGATTGTATGATACTATCTAAAGTGGTTTCAGACACAGCGAACTGCGCTTCACTATGTAAATCCACATTCATGCTTATTCTTCTGCTTTCCAACATTAGGATGATCAGGAGGCCAAACTCTCTTCAATCAAAATGATATTTTTCATCCATCTTTCAGCCCAGCCACACATGATACAGTGAGTCAGAACCTTAGCCATTCTGTTCAAAGCCTTTTCAGATGTCACAATTCACATACAAGATGTCCGTCAAACTCACTAGCATTCTAGCTATTGGATTCAGGTGCTAATCCCAAGCTTATTTGACATGTCAATGCCCTCGTGATCCATGGCACTGATAGCTTTTGGCTGTTTTGAACGGGAGTTGAGATTGTTTTGTGTTGGGGAGGGAGGGAGGGCCGGTGGCCTCAGAACTCAGTGGATTTATCCCAGCCAGCTGTGTAGTATTGATTAACACAAGTAGCACAGGTCTCTTAAATCAGAGATCAGACCTCCGGGGCATACAGTCACCTCTCTCTGTTACTGATTCCACAGAGTGATTGGATCCATAGTGGATACTGATCCTTCTATATCGATGTGTCATATGGTCACTGTCATATAGAGAGGTTGGTTGCATTTGTGTTTATAGTGACTCAACTTCAGGATGATTACAGTGGTTGTCATTGTTAACTTTTTGAAAAAGCAATAGTATCATATACATCTACATTTGAATAATTTAGCAAACGTTCTTAGCCAGAGCGACTTACAGTAGTGAGTGCATCAGTGGTATTCATGGGCGCCAAGGGAAGCCAGGCTTCCCCAAAATGTATCTCACTGGAGAAAGCATCTGAGTGAGTGAAACAGCGCCTCTCTGTCTCTGTATGTGTAGCCCATCTACAGTTGAAGTCTGAAGTTTACATACACTTAGGAGAGTCATTAAATAGGTTGTAAAATTTCAGAAAATTATGTAATGACTTTAGAAGCTTCTGATAGGCTAATCGACATAATTTGACTTAATTGGAGGTGTACCTGTGGATGTATTTCAAGGCCTACCTTCAAACTCACTGACTATGTGCTTGACATCATGGAAAAATCTAAAGAAATTAGTCAAGACCTCAGGAAAAAATGTCTGATTCATGCTTGGGATAAATTTCCAAACGCCTGAAGGTACCACGTTCTTGGCCATAATGACCATCGTTATGTTTGGAGGAAAAAGGGGGAGGCTTGCAAGCCAAAGAACACCATCCCAACCGCGAAGCACGGGGGTGACAGCATCATGTTGTGGGGTGCTTTGCTTCAGGAGCGACTGGTGCACTTAGACTGGTGCACTGCAAAATAGATGGCGGCATGAGGGAGGAAAATTATGTGGATATTTGAAGCAACATCTCAAGACATCAGTCAGGAAGTTAAAGCTTGGTCGCAAATGGGTCTTCCAAATGGACAATGACCCTAAGCATACTTCCAAAGTTGTGGCAAAATGGCTAAAGCACAACAAAGTCAAGGTATTGGAGTGGCCATCACAAAGCCCTGACCTCAATCTTATTGTAACTTTGTGGGCAGAACTGTAAAAGCGTGTGCGAGAAAGGAGGCCTACAAACCTGACTCAGTTACACCAGCTCTGTCAGGAGGAATGAGTCAAATTTCACCCAACTTATTGTGGGAAGCTTGTGAAAAGCTACCTGAAATATTTGACCCAAGTTAAACCATTTCAAGGCAATGCTACCATATACTAATTGAGTGTATGTAATCTTCTGACCCACTGGGAATGTGATGAAAGAAATGAAAGCTGAAATAAATCATTCTCTCCACTATTATTCTGACATTCCACATTCTTTAAACAAAGTGATGATCCTAACTGACCTAAGACAGGGAATTTTTACTAGGAGTAAATTGCAGGCATTGTGATTTAGTTTCAATGTATTTGGCTAAGGTTTATGTAAACTTCCAACTTCACCTGTATTTGATGCTGACTGGTCAAAAAGATGATGATATTGTTGCAACCCGTAGCATTGAATGCAAGGTAAAATTATACAATAATAGCCAATCAGCGTTGAGCTAAACTGAGTGAGCGTCAGACAAACATCTGGTCTGAGGGTGCGCTGATCTCCTGCTCTTTTTCTGTGAAAAGTGGAGGCTGATATCCCATGGAGCACTCGAAAGGTGAGAGTCCCATGGCAGAACTGAGAAGGGTGTTCCAGGCATACTCCACCCAGACCAGTTGACGGCTTCAGGTAGTGGGATTGGTTGAGACCAGGCACCTTAAATTGGTCTTAAGTTTGGGGATGGAATCCGGATGACAGGCTGGTCGGACAACCCAATAAGGGTGCAGAATGCCTTCCAGAACTGAGAAGAGAACCACGATTGGAGACCATGTCTACCGAGAGTCCATGGATCCGGAAGACATGCTAAACCATAAGCTGGGCCTTCTCCTTGGCAGAAGGTAGTTTGAGCCGAGGGATGAAATGGGCGGCCTTGGAGAACCGATCGACGACCGACAGAATGACAGTGTTGCCATGAGACGGAGGGAGCCCAGTGACAAAGTACAGAGATAAATGAGACCAGGGATAACGAGGAACCGGTAGGAACTGAAGGAGGTCAGAAGGAGATTGTTGTGCTGTCTTATTCTGAGCACATACTGTGCATGAGGTGATGAAGGCAGTGACGTCAGGAACCATTGTGGGCCACCATTAATGTTGTCGGAGTAAGGCTAGTGTACAACGGGACCCTGGATGACAGGTCAGCCTGGTGGAATGAGCCCATTTCAGGACCTGGGTCTGGACCCATTCAGGTCCAGGGTGGGAGCGTTGTGCCTGGTGGACCAGGTTCTCAATACCCCAATCCACAGTGGCAGCAAGGCATCAGGTAGGGAGATTGGTTTCAGAGGTTGATGGTGTGGCAGAGGAACTGTATAGGCGGGAGAGGGCATCAGGCTTCATATTCTTTGACCCTGGGCGGTAGGAGATTGAGTTAAATCTGGCACTTGGCTGTACGGAGATATTCCAGGTTTTTATGGTTGGTCTAGACCACAATAGCTGTTCCGCTCCTTCCAGCTAGTGCCTCCACACTTCCAATGCCGTCTTCACCGCCAGGAGTTCTCGGTTGCCAACATCGTATTTCCTTTCAGCAGGATTGAGACAATGGGACAGGAAGGCACAGGGATGAAGCCTCTGGTCCTGAGCAGATTGCTGGGTCAGGATGGCCCTCACTCCAACATCCGAAGCATCCACTTCCACCACAAATTGACGCGAGGGGTCCGGATGCATGAGGATGGGTGCTGTTGTGAACCGATGCGTCAGGTCCACAAAGACTTTGTCAACAGCTGGTGACCATTTGAACATTAACATTACCTTGGGAGAGGTGAGTGCCGAGAGGGTGCCCGCCAGGCTGCTGTAGTCTCGAATGAAACCGCAGTAGAAGTTTGCAAACCCAAGAAACCGTTGCAACTGCACCTTGGACTTTGGTTGAAGCCAATCCACCAGTCTTTTCACCTTTCCAGGATCCATCTGAACATTGCCCTCAGCAATGACATATCCCAGAAAGGTGATTATAGAGCGGTGGAACTCACACTTCTCGGCTTTCACAAGCAGTTGGTTCTCCAGGAGGCGCTGAAAGACTTGTTTGACATGAAGAACATGTTCTTGTGCAGATCGGGAAAAAAACAGGACGTCGTCAAGGTACACGAACACAAACCGGTTTAGCATGTCCCGAAGCACATCATTGACCAAAGCCTGGAAAACAGCGGGGGTGTTGGTGAGTCCAAATGGCATGACCTGGTACTCATAATGTCCACTGGCTGTGTTGAAGGCTGTCTTCCACTCATCCCTCTCGTGTATCCAAACCAGGTGGTAGGCATTTTGAAGGTCCAACTTGGAAAATATGGTGCCCCCTGGAGAGGTTCAAACGCAGAGGAGAGGGTAACAATTCTTGACAGTAATGTTATTAAGTCCGCGGGTTGTCAATGCACGGATGCAGGTTCTTGTCCATCTTCTCCACAAAGAAAAACCCTGCACCAGCAGGAGATGCAGACGGACGGACGGCCCCAGTAGCCAGAGACTCCTCCATAGCTTTGGTCTCTGGTCCAGACAGAGAATACAATTGACCCCGAGGTGGTGTAGTGCCTAGGAGAAGATCAATGGCACAATCATAAGGACGGTACTGGGAAGGGAAGTAGCATGTGTCTTACTGAACACTTCCAGGAGGTCATGGTATTCTGTGGGGATAGCAGAGACGTCCACAGTCTTGCTAACATCCTGAGGAAGACAACATGAGGAAGGCAAAATGGGCTCCAACCCAGGATGGAGCTTGTGGTCTAATCAATCATCGGATTGTGTTTTTGAAGCCAGGAAAATCTCAAAACATTTGGAACATGGGGAGATGCAATGAGGAGGAACTGTATTGTCTCACTGTGGTTACCAGAAATCCGTAATTGAACAGGCAGGTACAGTACTATGGGTGACTTCCCCTGTTGAGCGGCCGTCCAGTGCCCTATCATCCATGGGCACAGAGAGAGGGTGAGTGGGAATACCAAGCTCCGAAGCTATCATGGCATCCATAAGATTTTCATCAGCCCCAGAGTCAATGAGCACTCAGAGAGACTTAGATTGGTCTCCCACAGCACAAGAGCAAAACGGGATGTGCAGGTGATGGGAATTAGGGAACTCCCAGTCTGACTCACCATAGTACTGGTACCCACTAGAGACAAAGGTTTCCTAATAGGGCAAGTAGCTATAAAATGTCCTGCCCCTCCACAGTACAGACAACAGTTATTATTCATCCTCCGTGAGCGTTCCCAACTGATAAACTAGCTCTTCCCAATTGCATAGGCTCAGGAGTATCCAACTCACCCATTGCATATTCCCGAGAGGGCTCGGGTGGCTTCGAATCGTCCCGGAAGAGCTGCCTTCGGAAACTTCCGGAGTCCCTTGGAGGTGAACGAGCCATAGCGGGTGCACGAGTGTGCCCGAGACCAGACTTCTCACTTTGCGTTCCCTTAGGAGTCCTTAAATTTCAATGGTAAGGGTGATAAGGGAGTCGAGATCCATCTGCAATTCATGAGCAGCGAGCTCATCCTTTACCCCTTCAGATAATCCATGCAAAAAAGTATTGAAAAGAGACTCCGTATTCCAGGCACTCTCGGCGGCCAACGTGCAAAAATCAACCTCGTAGTCTGCCACACTACGGGAGTTTTGAATCAAGTCAAGCAGTTTGTTGGACGCCTTTCTTCCGGAAACCGGAGACTCAAATACCTTTCTCACTTCTGCCATTCCTCCAGATGACCACAAAATGCAGATTGTTGCTCCCAAACTGCTGTATCCCAGGAGAGTGCCCTTCCTGACATTAGCATGATAATATCTGCCATCTTCGATCTGTCTGAAGGAAACAAAGATGGCTGTAGCTCAAAAGTAAGCGAGCATTGAGAAAGAAAACCCTCGCAGGTACCAGGATTCCCCGAATATCGCTCCGGAGGTGGTAAGCGGGGTTCTCAGGGAGCTGGGATAGGCTGTACAAACTCACCACAGATATGGGGAAAATGACTGGGTGATTGGGGTTTTTCAAAGGTGGCAGGCATCCTCTGAGCTAACTCCCTGATTTGCTCCATGATAGCCTTTAACCCATGGTCGTGGCGTTCCATCAAGGACCTGAGCCCTTCCAAAAGGCCCTGTACCAACTCCTCATGTCTCCTAATGGTGGCTCCCTGCAGGGAGACAGCGTGGTGGAGCTGGTCCAAGTCTGTAGTTCTGTCAAGGCCAGTTCGTACTATCAAGGCACACGGCGAGACTCAGATGCAAACACAGGAGGCAGATGGTTGGAGTCTTACAATGTTTAATAATCCAAAGTGGTAGGCAAGAGAATGGTCATGGACAGGCAAAAGGTCAAAACCAGATCAGAGTCCAAGAGGTATAGAGTTGCCGACAGGCTCGTGGTCAAGGCAGGCAGAATGGTCAGGCAGGCTGGTACAGAGTCCAGAAACAGGCAAGGTATTTATCATCATTAGTCATTTAGGTCAACATTGGATCATTCAGAGATCCTCACTGAACTTCTGGAGAGAGTTTGCTGCACTGAAAGTAAAGGGGCTGAATAATTTTGCACGCCCAATTTTTCAGTTTTTGATTTGTTACAAAAGTTTGAAATATCCAATAAATGTCGTTCCACTTCATGATTGTGTCCCACTTGTTGTTGATTCTTCACAAAAAATTACAGTTTTATATCTTTATGTTTGAAGCCCGAAATGTGGCAAAAGGTCGCAAAGTTCAAGGGGGCCGAATACTTTCGCAAGGCACTGTATCACTTCTTTCGTGAATAAGAGTTCAAAGTTCATACCAAGGTGCCATACTATAAGCTCAGGCTATATTCTGGCTGGTGTAGTCATATTCATCCTTCCAGCGTGACGATGTGGTCACCTCCACATTGAAATTCACCCTTCTTAACATATGGACACCAGTCCTCACGTCATCGAGAATACAATGCTAATTTCTTTAGGTTGTAGTCGTTCACCCATTTACAACCAGAGCTCATGCTGAGGTTGACTTAGTTTGCCATGATTTGGGTCACGGGGGCTGTTATAGAAATGTAGAAAAGGGGTGGGTTCATCATTTCCAACCAATGCCTATTCACGTGGGCGTGGCCACTGTTTGAGCATATTTTACTTATTACATTTAATATTTTCACAAATAGTTTGATATTTAAAAATTGAAATTGCACAACAATTCCATGTGAATCTGATAACTAGAAGGTGTAGACTTTCCAAGATACAGTTTATGTCGTCCTATCATCAGTAATAATGTCTCAGATGATCAGGGTGTGAACGATGCTGAATGGGTGTAGACAAAGAAGAGCTCTCTAGTAGGTTCACCAAAAATATTCAAGGGCCATTTTCTCAAACGAGGGGTTACAAGTTTATCAACTTTCAAAGCAGAATTACTTTCCCATTGTTCCTCAACTGCAGTGTATGATACACCATTTTCTAGCTCTGAGTCTCTGCTTTTATCCCATGTAAAAAAACATAATTTCAAATGTTGCTACACAAGACCGAATCGAGGCAGTCGGTCACAATTATCAAAACACGTTAGTATTAACATGGCTTTTTTCCCCCTTGTCCTTGCTTCCCCAGTGACTTTACCCACACACCACTACAGGAGTACACATGCATTATCATATACATTTGTTCCTCATTGGGTGGCAGTGTAGCCTAGTGGTTAGAGTGTTGAACTAGTAACCAGAAGGTTTCAGGTTCAAATCCCCAAGCTGACAATGTACAAATCTGTTGTTCTTCCCCTGTACAGGACCACTGTTCCTAGGCTGTCATTGAAAATAAGAATTTGTTCTTAACTGACTTGCCTAGTTAAAAAAATACTGGTCCCTCATATGAATAAAACCCACAACCCTGGCATTGCAAGAGCCAAGCTCTACCAACTGAGGTACGCAGGAGTGATTTAAAAGTTTGGTTGTTTTTGTATTTATCAAATTCAACATGATTCTTTGGGACTGTTGTTGTCATGTATTTCTTACTGTAAAATGAATATCTACAAATGTTGGCATTACAGTGTACCCCGCAAATTGTAATCGGGACCTCAAAACCAGTTCCTCTGAGTTTTTGTATTCTTCCCCTCTAATTATGCAACAGTCTGACCACATCTCCTTCTCCTTCATTGGTAAATGGTGATATCTCAGAAAATAATAAGCAAGGCCTCTGCCCCTCGTCTATGACCCTCGAGCTGAAGCCATCTATATTTTAATTTCTCTTGTCCAATAAAAATGTCAGATGCTGTAAAGTCCAGACATCTCGCCCTCCATCACCGATGACATCGTCCTTGATCTCTGACTAATCTACGGTGTCCATGGCAACCCATCGCCTGGTAACAAATCCCTGTGACATCAAGACAGCAGAGGCTCGGCTATGTGATCACTAATGTTAGCACAGGAAGATTGTATCTAAGTGGCCGGAGAGCATTACGTGCTTATGAATTCCTTTGATGCATTTCTCTCTCAGTAGATTTTTGAAACCGTTTAATTTTCATTCAATTGAACCATGCACCTTGTCTATACTGGTTGCTGAACCTCTTCTCCACAGATCAGCTACAGTTCTTAAAAATAATAATATAAAACTGTAAGTACTTGATGTCAAATGGGGACATGGTTGTGGTCAACTACTTGTTTTTATTTATTTATCTAACTCTTATTTTACCAGGTAAGTGAACTGACAACACATTGTCATTTACAGCAACGACCTGGGGAATAGTTACAGGGGAGAGTAGGGTGAATGAAGGCGCCTGTTGGAAGCTGGGGAGGATTAGGTGACTGTGATGGTATGAGGGCCAGATTGGAAATTTAGCCAGGACACCAGGGTTAACACCTCTGCTCTTACGATAAGTGCCATGGGATCTTTAGTGACCACAGAGAGACAGGACACCCGTTTAACATCCCATCTGAAAGACGACACCCTACACAGGGCAATGTCCCCAATCACTGCCCTGAGGCAATGGGATATGTTTTTAGACCAGAGGAAAAAAGAGTGCCTCCTCAAAGAGCGCCTCCTACTGGCCCTCCAACATCACCTCCAACACCACTACTTGTCATTCCAGGCCATTCACATTAATGGTAAATGATCCAGCATTTTAATATCGACTAAAGATATCAACAACTCAAATTACTAGGTCTTCACTTTGTTCTAACACAGCTAATATAACGTTCATGTTGCGATGCAGATGTCATTATTGACTGGATGTGTTACTCTTGGCAGCAAACAACCCTGCAGGCTGTATCCTACAGCTCTGCTCAGCTCCAAACACACACACACACACACACACACACACACACACACACACACACACACACACACACACACACACACACACACACACACACACACACACACACACACACACACACACACACACACACACGCACACACACACACACACACACACACACACATAAACTCCTGTCACAACCCAAAGTCTCGTTATGTCACCTGTGACATAAAGTTACTGCACTGTCAGTCTCTGTGGTGAGGAACAATAGCAGGGATCCCTGAATGGTTGTGTAGACTGCTGTGGTGTAGACTGCTGCCCAGCCTGGCCTCATGCATAGCATTTAATGTGGGAATCAGAATGTGAGTGTGTGTGTGTGTGTGTGTGTGTGTGTGTGTGTGTGTGTGTGTGTGTGTGTGTGTGTGTGTGTGTGTGTGTGTGTGTGTGTGTGTGTGTGTGTGTGTGTGTGTGTGTGTGTGTGTGTGTGCGCGTGCATGGTGCCATGCTGTGAGGCCCGTCCTCTTCACCCTGTATTAGAATGATAATCCAGAAGCACATAAAAGGGAATGCCACTGGTTCATTAGTGCACTCACCATGCACACACCTACTCATTCAAGGGTTTTTCTTTATTTTTACTGTTTTCTACATTGTAAAATAATAGTGAAGAGATCAAAACTATGAAATAAGACATGGAATCAAGTAGTAACCAAAGAAAGTGTTAAACAAATCAAATTATGTTTTATATTTAAGATTCTTCAAAGTAGCCACCCTTTGCCTTGATAACAGCTTTGCACACTCTTGGCATTCTCTCAACCAGCTTCACCTGGAATGCTTTTCCAACAGTTTTAAAGGAGTTCCCACATATGCTGAGCAGCGTTGGCTGCTTTCCCTCCACTCTGCGGTCCAAATCATCCCAAACCACCTCAATTGGGTTGAGGTCAGGTGATCGTTGAGGCAAGGCACTCCATCACTCGCATTCTTGGTCAAATAGCCCTTACGCAGCCTGAAGGTATGTTGGGTCATTGTCCTCTTGAAAAACAAATGCACACCAGATGGGATGGCGCATCGTTGCAGAATGCTGTGCTAGCCATGCTGGTTAAGTGTGCCTTGAATTCTAAACAAATAACTGACAGTGTCACCAGCAAAGCAACCCCACACCATCACACCTCCTCCTCCTTGCTTCATAGTGGGAAAAACACATGCGGAGATCATCCATTAACCTACTCTGTCTCAAAAAGACACTGCGGTTGGAACCAAAAATCGCAAATTTAGACTCATCAGACCAAAGGACAGATTTCCACCAGTCTAATGTCCATTGCTCGTGTTTCTTGTCCCAAGCAAGTCTCTTCTTGTTATTGGTGTCCTTTAGTTGTGGTTTATTTGCAGCAACTCAACCATGAAGGCCTGATTCCCGCTGTCTCTGAACAGCTAATATTGAGATGTGCCTGTTCCTTAAACTCTGTGAGGCATTTTTTTTGGCTGCAATTTCTGAGGCTGGTAACTCTAATGAACTTATCCTCTGCAGCATAGGTAACTCTTCCTTTCCTGTGGCGGTTCTCATGGGGGCCAGTTTCATCATAATATAATATAATATATATGCCATTTAGCAGACGCTTTTATCCAAAGCGACTTACAGTCATGTGTGCATACATTCTACGTATGGGTGGTCCCAGGAATCGAACCCACTACCCTGGCGTTACAAGCGCCATGCTCTACCAACTGAGCTACGGAAGGACCACAATCATAGCGCTTGATGGTTTTTGTGACTGCACTTGAAGAACCTTTCAAAGTTGTTGAAATGTTCCGTATTGACTGAACTTCAAGCCTTAAAGTAATGACGGGCTTTCGTTTCTCTTTGCTAATTTGGACTGTTCTTGCCATAATATGGCCTTTGTCTTTTACCAAATAGGGCTATCTTCTGTATACCCCCTTACCTTATCACAACACAACTGACGCATTAAGAATGAAAGAATTTCCACAAATTAACTTTTAACAAGGAACACCTGTTAATTGAAATGCGTTCCAGGTGACTGCCTCATGAAGCGGGTTGAGAGAATACCAAGAGTGTGCAAAGTCATCAAGGAGAAGGGTGGAAACTTTAAAGAATCTCAAATATAAAATATATTTTGATTTGTTTAACACTTTTTTGGTTACTACATGATTGCATATGTGTTATTTCATAGTGTTGATGTCTTCACTATTATTCTACAATGTAGGAAATAGTAAAAATAAAGAAAAACCCTGGAATGAGTAGGTGTGTCCAAACTTTTGACTGTTACTGTGAGAAAACAAGCCTTTTAAGTAATATAATTACTTTTAAGGAACCTTTTCTGACCACCGTCAGTTCAGTTTTCTTCCGTTTGGTTCCGTTTAGTGTGAACACACCCTAGGAAGTCAAACCAGGAAGTGGCAATGGGTGTGGCTAGAGAGTGACTGGGGTGGTGCCCACAGCCTATACACATCAAGGAACTATGTAACCTTGTGGATTACAAGCTTGTTAACGTCTTGCGTCGAGCCATCCCGGATCCGGGATCGTGACTACAGCCTCAAGCCCATTACCATAACTCAACGTTAACTATTCATGAAAATCGCAAATGAAATGAAATAAATATGCTAGCTCTCAAGCATAGCCTTTTGTTAACAACACTGTCGTCTCAGATTTTCAAAATATGCTTCTCAATCATAGCAAAACAAGCATTTGTGTAACAGTATTGATAGCTAGCGTAGCATTTAGCGTTAGCATTCAGCAGGCAACATTTTCACAAAAACCAGAAAAGCATTCAAATAAAATCATTTACCTTTGAAGAATTTCGGATGTTTTCAATGAGGAGACTCTCAGTTAGATAGCAAATGTTCAGTTTTTCCTGAAAGATTATTTGTTTAGGAGAAATCGCTCCGTTTGGTGCGTCACGTTTGGCTACCAAAAAAAAACGAAAATTCAATCATCAAAATGCCGAACTTTTTTCCAAATTAACTCCATAATATCGACTGAAACATGGTAAACGTTGTTTAGAATCAATCCTCAAGGTGTTTTTCACATATCTCTTCGATGATACATCGTTCGTGGAAGTTTCCTCTCTCCCCTGAATCACATGGATGAATGCGTGCAGCTTGGAGATTACGCAGCAATTTCGTCAAAGGACACCGGGCGGACACCTGGTAAATGTAGTCTCTTATGGCCAATCTTCCAATGATATGCCTACAAATACGTCACAATGCTGCATACATTCAGGGCACATTCACAGCCATATAAGGAGACAATGGAAAACAGAGCCTCAAAAATTCTGCTCATTTCCTGTTTGAAGTTTCATCTTGGTTTCGCCTGTAGCATCAGTTCTGTGGCACTCACAGATAATATCTTATCTTGTCAATTATATGCATAGTCGAGCATCTTTTTGTGACAAAATATTGCGCTTAAAACGGGCACGTTTTTTTATCCAATAATGAAATAGCGTCCCCATAGCTTCAAGAGGTTAAATTGCCCTCCAGTTGACAAAATGGGAAAAACTAAGTATTTGTACTATTACGGTTTCCTATTTAAGGTGTTCAACTTAAGAGTTGTTAATTTTCACAACATCAGTTTCTTCAGAAAGAACCACTGGAACACAGTGTATGGTATTGTTGTTATAATGCAGAGTTTCTCTTGATTAAAGACACACTATTACCATTAAGATCACAGAAACCAAGCTGAGCAGTCAGATCTCTCGCTATGTACTTGTGTTGTAATATCTAACTTAGCCCAGGAGGCATTGAAGTAGAGCAAGATACAAGACTGTTCTAAATTCATAAATTCATATTACTGTTCTAAATTCATAGTACTGACTATGACCAGTCAATACTGTATGGTCCTGTGTGGCTAGCAATGCCAAGGCTGTGGGTTTGATTCTCTATAGGGATCATATAAACATTCAGGCTGAGTGGCTCGTAGAATATATACTGTATATATACACTGAGTGTAAAAGACATTAAGACCACATGCTCTTTCCATGGCATAGACTGACCAGGTGAAAGCTATGATCCCTTATTAATGTCACTTGTTCAAGGATTTTTAAGCCTTGAGATAATTGAGACTTGTGTATGTGTGCCATTAATGGTCAAGACAAAAGATTTAAGTGCCTTTGAACGTTGTTTTAAGAACTGCAATGCTGCTGGATTTTCAAGCTCAACAGTTTCCGGTGTGTGTCAAGAATGGTCCACTACCCAAAGGACATCCAGCCAACTTGACACAACTGTGGGAAGCATTGGAGTCAAAATGGGTGTCACGTTCTGACCTTTATTTCCTGTGTTTTGTATTTAGTTAGTATGGTCAGGGCGTGAGTTGGGTGGGCAGTCTATGTTTGTTTTTCTAGGTTTTGGGAATTTCTATGTTTCGGCCTAGTATGGTTCTCAATCAGAGGCAGGTGTCATTGGTTGTCTCTGATTGAGAATCATACTTAGGTAGCCTGGGTTTCACTGTGTGTTTGGGGGTGATTGTTCCTGTCTCTGTCTTTGCACCAGATAGGACTGTTTTGAGTTTTCACATTTCTTGTTTTTTGTAGTCAGTTGTTCATGTGTACCTTAACGTATTAAAAAGAACCATGGACAATTACCACGCCGCGTATTGGTCCTCTGATCCGTTTCGCCTCTCCTCTTCGGAAGAAGAGGAGGAAATTCATTACAATGGGCCAGCATCCCCGTGGAAGTCTTTCCACACCAAGTCTATGCCCCAATGAATTGAGGCTGCAACTCAAACTCAAGGTTTTCTTAATGACTTCTACATTCAGTGTAGATATAGACAACTGCCTTGAAAATTTCTCTGGCTTACTCGTATAGCGAGCAGTGTAATCTCATACACACAAACACAGACAACGAGCAGTGTACCCAGGCACGAAAATCTTATATCAACTTTGGAGGGGACAATTACATGAAATTTTCTCAAGAGCAATTCCTGAGGGGCACACCAAAAGTAGTGTTGTAATACATAGCCTACGTTGTAATATGTTAAATGTATATTGAGGAACCATAATTACTACAACTGGATAATTGATAGCTACAGTAGTTAACTGAAGGGTTGTCCCAACTTGTTCAAATGTTTAATTCATTATAAAACTACTACTAATAATAATAGTTATAGCACTGTTCCTTATCAGTCCAGTACTAGCTAGCTTGATAGTCAATGTTTGCTTTAGTTTGTGCGCTAGCTCTGCAAATTCAGCTACTGTGTGAACCCTGCCAACATTTTTTTTAAAACATTGATATGGCGCGATTGACTGGATTAACCTCACGTCAGTTACGTGCATTGAGTGCCTTTCGGACAGTAGATACGAACCCTCTATGACCTTGCCAGCTAAATAACTGGCAGTAGGATCAAACCATTGTGAGGCAAAAAACACGCTAGAGAGAGAGAGAGAGAGAGAGAAATTGTTCAACATGGTTTTAACTTCTGGCTACTTCCCTGATGTTTGCAACCAGGGGCTCATCCCCTATCCACAAAAGTGGAGACAAATCAGACCCCAATAATTACGAATTCAAACCTTTCTTCAATAATTTTTTTAATTAAATAAATGTCAAATTGGCTTTCTCCCTAACCATCACACTACTGACCATACATACACCTCACACACACTAATTAATAAACACGTCCACCAAAAAAAAGAGGGGAAAATCTTTGCTTGCTTTATTGACTTTAAAAAACATTTTATTCTATTTGGCATGAAGGGCTATTCTACTAAATTCTCCAAAGTGGTCTTGGTGGTAAAGTTTATGACTTAATAAAATGTATGTACACAGAAAACAAGTGTGCAATAAAAATCAAAAACCAAAGAACATAATTATTTTCACAATGTCGAGGTGTGAGACAAGGCTGCAGTTTGAGTCCAAATCTTTTCAACATTTATATCAATGAATTAGCAGACCTGTTGGACCATTCTCCAGCCCCAGGACTCACACTATTTGACACAGAGGTGAAATACCTGCTATATGCTGATGACTTGGGACTTCTATCACCAACCAAAGAAGGTCTTCAACAGAAGATTGATATTCTAGAGCAATATTGCCATAATTGTGCCCTGGCAGTACATTTCCGAAAAACAAAAATCATGATTTTTCAAAAGAAAAAACAGATGTCAGAAACAGAAATATGAATTCACTATTATTATTGTTGTTTATCATTCCAAATAGTAGTGGTATGGGTGGTAATGGTAATGATGACAGTTTAGTGATAGTAGTGGTAGTGGTAGTAATGATGATGGTAGTTGTAGTACTGATAAAATGGAGAAGATGACCGTTATTTAGTTATAAGTTAGTTATAGTTCCATTTTCCATATTTAGATTTTAGATTTATTACATTTCTACTATTGACTGTTTCTCTCTGTTTGTCTTTAACAATAAAATAGTGAGAGAGAGAGAGAGTTGGCTTTTCATAGCCAATCATTCAGTGTATCTCTACCGCTCCTGCTGTCTCTAGAGAGTTGAAAACAGCAGGTCTGGGACAGGTAGCACGTCCGGTGAAGAGGTCTGGGTTCCATAGCCACAGGCAGAACAGTTGAAACTGGAGCAGCAGCACGACCAGGTGGACTGGGGACAGCAAGGAGTCATCAGGCCAGGTAGCCCTGAGGCATGGTCCTAGGGTTCAGGTCCCCCGAGAGAGAGAAAGAACAACAGAAAGAGAGAAAGACAGAAATACAGAAAGAAAGAGAGAAAAAGAGAGAGAATTAGAGAGAGCATACTTAAATTCACACAGGACACTGGATAAGACAGGAGAAGTACTCCAGATATAACAAATTGACCCTAGCCCCCCGACACATAAACTACTGCAGCATAAATACTGGAGGCTGTGACAAGAGGGGTCGGGAGACACTGTGGCCCCGTCCGACGATACCCCCGGACAGGGTCAAACAGGCAGGATATAACCCCACCCACTTTGCCAAGGCACAGCCCCCACACAGCTAGAGGGATATCTTCAACCACCAACTTACCATCCTGAGACAAGGCCGAGTATAGCCCATGAAGATCTCCCCCACGGCACAACCTAAGGGGGGGCGCCAACCCAGACAGGAAGATCACGTCATTGACTCAAACCACTCAAGTGACGCACCCCTCCTATGGACAGCATGGAAGAGCACCAGTCAGCCAGTGACTCAGCCCCTGTAATAGGGTTAGAGACAGAGAATCCCAGTGGAGAGAGGGGAACCGGCCAGGCAGAAACAGCAAGGGCGGTTTGTTGCTCCAGTGCCTTTCCGTTCACTTTCACACTCCTGGGCCAGACTACACTCAATCATAGGACCTACTGAAGAGATGAGTCTCCCAGAAAGACTTAAAGGGTGAGACCGAATCTGCGTCTTTCACATGGAAAGGCAGACCATTCCATAAAAATGGAGCTCTATAGGAAAAAGCCCTGCCTCCAGCTGTTTGCTTAGAAATTCTAGGGACAGCAAGGAGGCCTGCTTCATGTGAACGTAGCGTACTTATAGGTATGTATGGCAGGACAAAATCGTAAAGATAGGTAGGAGCAAGCCCATGTAATGCTTTGTACATTAGCACTAAAACCTTGAAATCAGACCCTGCCTTAACAGGAAGCCAGTGTAGAGAGGCTAGCACTGGAGTAATATGATCAAAATGTTTGGTTCTAATCAAGATTCTAGCAGCCGTGTTTAGCACTAACTGAAGTTTATTTAGTGCTTTATCCAGGTAGCCGGAAAGTAGAGCATTGCAGTAGTCTAACCTAAAAGGGACAAAAGCATGGATTAATTTTTCTGCATCATTTTCGGACAGAAAGTTTCTGATTTTTGCAATGTTACATAGATGGAAAAAAGCTGTCCTTGAAACAGTCTTGATATGTTCATCAAAAGAGAGATCAGGGTCCAGAGTAACGCCGAGGTCCTTCACAGATTTATTTGAGACGACTGTACAACCATTAAGATTAATTGTCAGATTCAACAGAAGATCTCTTTGTTTCTTGGGACCTAGAACAAGCATCTCTGTTTTGTCTGAGTTTAAAAGTAGAACATTTGCTGCCATCCACTTCCTTATGTCTGAAACAAAGGCTTCCAGGGAGGGCAATTTTGGGCCTTCACCATGTTCCATCGAAATATACAGCTGTGTGTCATCTGCAAAGCAGTGAAAGTTAACATTATGTTTCCGAATGACATCACCAAGAGGTAAAATATATATTGAAAACAATAATGGTCCTAAAACAGAGGAACACAGAGGAACACCGAAATTTACAGTATGTAGCAAGAAGGTTTAGAGGCCATGATTATTTTAATCAATGTGTCAAGAGATATAGTATTAAAAAACTTGAGTCCCTTGATCCTAGGTCCTGGCAGAGTTGTGCAGACTCAGGACTACTGAGCTTTGGAGGAATACGCAGATTTAAAGAGGAGTCTGTCATTTGTTTTCTAATTATCAGGATCTTTTCCTCAAAGAAGTTCATGAATTTATCACTGCTGAAGTGAAAGCCATCCTCTCTTGGGGAATGCTGCTTTTTAGTTAGCTTTGCGACAGTATAAAAAATAAATTGTTCTTATTTTCCTCAATTAAGTTGGAAAAATAGGATGATCGAGCAGCAGTGAGGGCTCTCCGATACTGCACGGTGCTGTCTTTCCAAACTAGTCAGAAGACTTTTAGTTTGGTGTAGATCCATTTCCGCTCTAATTTTCTGGAAGCTTGCTTCAGAGCTTGGGGATTTTCTCTATACCAGGGAGCTAGTTTCTTATGACAAATGTTTTTTGTTGATAGGGGTGCAACTGCATCTAGGGTATTGTGCAAGGTTAAACTGAGTTCCTCATTTAGGTGGTTACCTGATTTTTATACTCTGACATCCTTGGGTAGGTGGGAAGAACCTGGAAGGGCATTTAGGAATGTTTGGGTTGTCCTAGAATTTATAGCATGACTTTTGATGATCCTTGGTTGGGCTTCTGAGCAGATTATTTGTTGCGATAGCAAATGTAATAAACAGGTGGTCCGATAGTTCAGGATTATGAGGAAAAATATTAAAATCCACAACATTTATTCCATGGGACAAAACTAGGTCCAGAGTATGACTGTGGCAGTGAGTAGGTCCGGAGACATGTTGGACAAAACTCACTGAGTCGATGATGGCTCCGAAAGTCTTTTGGAGTGGGTCTGTGGACTTTTCCATGTGAATATTAAAATCACAAAAAAATAGAATATTATCTGCCATGTCTACAAGGTCCGATAGGAATTCAGGGAACTCAGTGAGGAATGCTGTATATAGCTCAGGAGGCCTGTAAACAGTTCCCATAAAAAAAAGTGATTGAGTTGGCTGAATAGATTTCATGACGGAAAGCTCAAAAGACGAACATGTCGGGGGGTTTGTAAATTGAAATTTGCTATCGTAAATGTTAACAACACCTCCGCCTTTGCAGGATGCCCGGGGGATATGGTCACTAGTGTAACCAGTAGGGGAGGCCTCAATTAACACAGTAAATTCATCAGGCATAAACCATGTTTCAGTCAGGCCAATCACATCAAGATTATGATCAGTGATTAGTTAATTGACTATAACTGCCTTGGAAGTGAAGGATCTAACATTAAGTAGCCCTATTATTTCAATAATGGCAGGAATGGAGGAGGTCTAAATTCCAGTGAGATTGCTAAGGCGAACACCGCCATGTTTAGTTTTGCTCAACTGAGCTGACTACACTGACTGTGCAAGTGGCAGACTCCACTAAGCTGGCAGGCTGGCTAACAGCCTGCTGCCTGGCCTGCACCCTATCTAATTGTGGAGCTAGGGGAGTTAGAGCCCTTTCTATGTTCGTAGATAAGACGAGAGCACCCCTCCAGCTAGGATGGAGTCCGTCACTCCTCAACAGGCCAGGCTTGGTCCTGTTTGTGGGTGAGTCCCAAAAAGAGGGCCAATTATCTACAAATTCTATCTTTTGAGAGGGGCAGAAAACAGTTTTCAACGAGCGATTGAGTTGTGAGACTCTGCTGTAGAGCTCATCACTACCCCTAACTGGGAGGGGGCCAGAGACAATTACTCGATGCCGACATCTTTCTAGCTGATTTACACACTGAAGCTATGTTGCGCTTGGTGACCTCTGACTGTTTCATCCTAACACCGTTGGTGCCGACGTGGATAACAATATCCCTATACTCTCTACACTTGCCAGTTTTAACTTTAGCCAGCACCATCTTCAGATTAGCCTTAACGTCAGTAGCCCTGCCCCCTGGTAAACAGTGTATGATCGCTGGATGACACAGCCCTGTAGTACTCCATGAGAAAATAAGTCATTTGGGCTTGCGAGTGGGGAACTTGTTTGATTCCATCCAAGATGTCTTGTAAAATCGATCAATACTAATTAGGACGCATTTAACATTTCTAGCGCAGGGGTTCCTCTAGCGCAGGGGTGTCAAAGTCAAATGGACGGAGGGCCAAATAAAAAATTTAGCTACAAGCCGAGGGCCGGACTGTTCGAATGTTCATTGAAAAAATTTTAAATGACGCATATAGTCTAGTGAACCTAATTGAACCTACTGAAAACCTAACAAATATATTCCAATATGATCAGATAAATAAAGCAATATTTTCTTATGGCTCTGTCAGTAATCTTTAATTTTCAACAGACACAAAAGACAAATTTCCTTTATATAAAAATCCCCATAACATGAACATTAAATGAAAGAAACCGGTATTCAAGGCACCATCAGTAGCCTATATTTTCTATTTTAGCAAAAGTGGGCTAAATTTACTTCAAAGAAAAAAACAATAATAGCAATTTTCTATCATCCACTCAACTGAAATATTTTAAAATATAATTGGATTGAAATACAATAAAATAAAGTGCAAAAATCTATTAATCAAAAACAACACTTTGTTTAAGGAGAAGTAACATGCAGTGAAAACAAATATTAAACTTTAACTTTTAAACTTGAACTGAGTAAAAACTCTAAATATGTGATTGCACAGTAATGTTCACTTGTTTGAGGTTGAGGGTGATACTTGGTGGTGTCCCATCTTTTCCACAAGTTCATCAATGTTCGGGGTAAGGCTCTGAGCTGAGGAAATCCTCAGAATTGAGTGGAGGTGTTCAGCAGTAAGTCGACTTCTGTGTGATGTTTTGTTCAAGTTCATCAAAGAAAACAGTTGTTCACACAGGTATGTGCTGCCAAACATAGACAACGTTTGAGCAGCCTGGATGCGCAGCTGGGGCATTGTGTCGGGGAGGAAACGGGCGAACTCCGCAGCACCCACTGCCGCATATTTTGCCCTCAGTGCATCATTGCATTGGAGGTCAATCAACTCCATTTGGAGGTTTGGTGGTGAGCTTTCCACGTCAACAGCAAATGGGTTACCGAGCAGTTCCAACCTGCTTTTTGTGCTTCAAAGTCAGCAAATCGGCGTCGAAAGTCAGCGGCAAGCATACCTATTTTATCAGCCAACTGTGCGCTCGGGAACGCACTGGTAGAGAGCTTCTCTTTCATGGTCTGGCAGCTGGGAAAGTGGCTCAAATTTTCTTTCCGCATCTGCGTCTCCCACAGAGTCAGTTTGGTTTTAAATGCCTTCACTGTACTGTACATATCAGAGATGACACGATCCCGACCCTGCAGCTGCAAGTTCATTGCATTCAGATGACTCGTAATGTCACACAGAAAAGCCATTTCACACAGAAACATTTCGTCTCGGAGTTGTGTTGTGTCTTTCCCTTTGCTGTCCAAGAACAGACAAATCTCCTCACGAAGCTCGAAACATCTTTGAAGCACCTTTCCCTGGCTTAGCCATCGCACCTCTGTGTGATAAGGCAAATCACCATGCTCCGTTTCTAACTCCGTCAGAAATGCCTTGAACTGGCGGTGATTCAAACCTTTGGCTCTGATAAAGTTAACTGTGCGCGTGATGATGCTCATTACATGCTCCATTTTCAAGGCTTTACCGCACAACGCTTCCTGGTGTATGATACAATGATAAGCTGTCAGCTCACCTGTCGCGTTTTCCTCTTGCATCTTTTCCCGTATCTTCGCCACCAGTCCGCTCCTGTGTCCACACATCGCAGGTGCTCCGTCGGTTGTCAAACCCACGAGTTTTTCCCAAGGCAGCTCCATCTCATTTACACATCTTGACACCTCTTCATACAAATCATGCCCCGTAGTTGTGCCATGCATAGGACGTAAAGCCAAAAACTCCTCTGTCACGCTTAGGCTGGAGTCCACTCCGCGGATGAAAATTGACAACTGGGCAATGTCAGAAATGTCGGTGCTCTCATCCACAGCCAAGGAATATGCAATGAAATCTTTTCCCTTTTTCACAAGCTGCTCTTTTAGATTGATGGACAACTGGTCTACTCTCTCGGCAATGGTGTTTCTGCTCAGACTCACATTTAAAAAGAGTTGCCTTTTTTCTGGGCAAACTTCGTCACAAACTTTAATCATGCAGTTTTTGATGAAATCCCCCTCCGTAAATGGCCGGGCTGATTTAGCGATCTCTTCTGCCAAAATAAAACTGGCCTTGACAGCAGCCTGGCCTTGTGATTTGGCTTTTTGAACAGAGCCTGTCGAGATTTGAGGCCTCGTTTTAATTCCTCTGCCTTTTGTAGCCTTTGTTCCATGTCCATATTCTTGTTTTTGTCCGCGTGTTTCGTTTCATAATGTCGTCTCAGATTATACTCTTTCAGTACCGCCACACTTTCTCCACACAGAAGACACACAGGTTTTCCAGCTACCTCCGTGAACAAATACTCCGACTCCCACCTTGTTTGAAACCCCGGTTCTCAGTGTCCACCTTCCGTTTTGCCATTTTTGATGGGTATCTGAAAGTTAATTTTACTGTGATGCTGACAACTGCTGTGCCAATAAATATTGAAATGAAGCAGCCTACTGCTCGGTGCGTCACCGTTGCATTGTGGGAAATGTAGTATTGGTGCGTGTAAAAGATCTGCGGGCTGCCGGCTTGCTGCGGTCTGCGGGCCGGTTCTAATAATAAATCAAGATCATCCCAGGGGCCGTAAAAAACCTTCTCGCGGGCCGGATGTGGCCCGCGGGCCTTGACTCTGACATATGTGCTCTAGCGGAACACCTCGACAACATTCCGCTGAAAAGGCATCAGGCGAAATTCAAAAATATTTTTCCGAAATATGTCACTTTCACACATTAACAAGTCCAATACAGCAAATGAAAGATACACATCTTGTTAATCTACCAATCGTGTCCGATTCCGATCTAAAGCACAACATATGTTGGATCAACGCCAAGTTGAAAAAACACAGCCATTTTTCCAGCTAAAGATAGGAGTCACAAAAGCAGAAATATAGATCAAATGAATCACTAACATTTTATGATCTTCATCAGATGACACTCATAGGACATCATGTTACACAATACATGTATATTTTGTTCAATAATGTGCATATTTATATTCAAAAATCTCAGTTTACATTGGCGCCTTACGTGCAGTGATGTTTTGATTCCAAAACATCTGGTGATTTTGCAGAAATACTAATAATAAACATTGATAAAAGATACTAATGTTATTCATAGAATTAAAGATAGAGAGAATTCCTTTGTCTTCAGAAAAAGCACTGGAATGCAAGGTGACTGTCGGGAGCTTGCGTCATGAGACCGAGGCACTATGCCAGACCACTGACTCAAACAGGTCTCATGAGCCCCTCCTTTATAGTAGAATCCTCATTCAAGTTTCAAAAGACGGTTGACATCTAGTGGAAGCCCTAGGAAGTGCAACCTCATCCATATCTCAATGTGTACTCGGTAGGCCAAGCTTTGAAAAACTACAAACCTCAGATGTCCCACTTCCTGGTTGGATTTTTCTCAGGTTTTTTCGCCAGCCATATGAGTTCTGTTATACTCACATACATCATTCAAACAGTTTTAGAAACTTCAGAGTGGTTTCTATCCAATACTAATAATAATATGCATATATTAGCATCTGAGACAGAGTAGGAGGCAGTTCACTCTGGGCACGCTATTCATCCAAAAGTGAAAATGCTGCCACCTATCCCAAAAAGGTTAATGGTCTCTGAAGGAACTCTTCCTCTTCCTCTCGTTCAAGACAAAGTCCAGTTGATCCAAACAACACAGACCAAATTTTGCTCAATAAATTGTTTGTAGCACAGCTCCGACATCCCAACCAAACCAAATCATGATTCCCAGCAACAGCAATTATCTTCTATTTGACAGATGAACAAACCCCTTCCCCCCAAACAGAGTAGGGAAGAGACCTATTCCAAAATCTAACAAGAACTAAAATGATGGTCTCCGTTGATTTCCCAGGCATATGCGTGGGTCACAGGGAAACAGAGTGAGAAGGTGAGTCCTGTTCAGACATAACACGGAGACACGGACTTCCTAATGGAGCGAAGCTACAATTAACCTGCCCTGCATCTGCTCCTGTGATCTCTGGAGGGCTTCCGTTGTCTGCTGTCTGGTCATGTCCTGCTCCCACCACACACCTGCTACCAGCTAGCAGCTACAGTGCCTGCAAGCCCAGTCAAAAGCACTCCACTTTGGGCCACCACTTTTCCCCACTCGCACCTGCAATCTGCTGTGTGCTCGTACCCACATTATCTCGTACCCACATTATCTCATACCCACATGATCTCATACTCACATTATCTCGTACCCCTGCACATGGACTCGGTACTGGTACCTCTTGCATATAGCAAAGTTATCATTCCTCATTATGTATTTATTATTACTTGTTTTATTTTTCGATTATTTCTCTATTTTCTTTCTCTCTGCATTGTTGGGAAGTGCCCGTAAGTAAGCATTTCACTGTTAGTCCTCAATTGTTGTTTATGAAGCATGTGACAAGTACAAATGTACTGTATTTGAATTGATGCTATACAGTATGCTACCTGCAAGCCCAGCATAGAGATGTGCTAGAGAGCTCATCTCCTGTCTTTGCAATTGCCGCTTCTGTGACAGAAAGGGAATCCTCTATCCAACTCTATGAAGCCTGGTCAATAACTCATCAATACGAGCCAGCACATCTTCTACCTGCTACTGACTACAGTATCTGGGATGCCAATCGATACCTCTCCTGTGGATCTTTCAGTGGACGAATAGGTTACAAAAGGCACTGGTGATTTGTTGGCAATGTACATAGCAACAAGCACCACTTAATACAGGCAACATTGCTTCTTCCAATTGATGTCAACATTTAACCTCGGAGCAACGTTGACATCAAGACATAAGCAGCATCCTAGTGAATAATTGCTTTTTAGAATAATTTGACATGGTCATCTACTTTCAATTTTCTATTGAAAGACGGATGGGGAAATCTCTCATTTCTCAATAGGCTATCTATGAGAGAAATAAAATGGGTCATGTTGTTTCAGATGAAGCTGAGACGTATTGTAATTTGCACCCATGCCTACACACACACACACACACACACACACACACACACACACACACACACACACACACACACACACACACACACACACACACACACACACACACACACACACACACACACACACACACACACACACACACACACACACACACACACACACACACACACACACACACACAGACACACACACAGACACACACACCAGTATGGGTGGAATAACAATGGCGATTCAGCCAGAGAAGCTCAGTGTAATCTCCCGCTGGCTGTAGGAGTCAATGTTCCGGCTCACTCCGTCACTGACACTGTCCAAACAATCAGTCACCCTGTCCAAACATGCTAATCCACAGACTTCATCCTTATTCCCACACAAATTGACCCTGCCTCTCTGCCAGTTAATGTTTCTGTCTCTCCCACTCTCTCTCTTCGTCTCCCGCAGGGATAGCTAAACTTTACTTCCACCTCTCTCACACACACACACACACACACACACACACACACACACACACATATATATATATATATATATATATATATATATATATATATATATATATATATATATATGCCCACACACACAGACATAGAAATCCCCAGAGCCCAAGGCCAATAGGGCCTAGCCCTGTGGCTGCATGTGTTATCTAACACAGCTACATCACTCTAGATCAGTGGGAACCAGCCCATTACACGTTTAAGACCTGTGGAATTCACATCAATGGCAGCTGGAGAGAATACGTCAAGGTGAACATACACTATGTATACAAAAGTATGTGGACACCCCTTCAAGTTAGTTGATTTGTCCATTTTAGCCACACCCATTGCTGACAGGTGTACAAAATCGAGCTCACCGCCATGCTCTCCATAGACAAACATTGGCAGTAGAATGTCCTCGGTTGCAACACTCACTACCGAGTTCCAAACTGCCTCTGAAAGCAATGTAAGCACAAGAACTGTTCGTCAGAAGCTTCATGAAATGGGTTTCCATGGCCGATCAGCCACACACAAACCTAAGATCACCATAACAATTTGAACTTCTACTTTTAAAAATCCACCTCTCTAAAAACAAGTCTCTCACCGTTGCCGCCTGCTATAGACCACCCTCTGCCCCCAGCTGTGCTCTGGACACCATATGTGAACTGATTGCCCCCCATCTATCTTCAGAGCTCGTGCTGCTAGGCGACCTAAACTGGAACATGCTTAACACCCCAGCCATCCTACAATCTAAACTTGATGCCCTCAATGTCACACAAATGATCAATGAACCTACCAGGTACCTCCCCAAAGCCTTAAACATGGGCACCTTCATAGATATCATCCAAACCAACTTCCCCTCTAAATACACCTCTGCTGTCTTCAACCAAGATCTCAGCGATCACTGCCTCATTGCCTGCATCCGTAATGGGTCAGCGGTCAAACGACCTCCACTCATCACTGTAAAACGCTCCCTGAAACACTTCAGCGAGCAGGCCTTTCTAATCGACCTGGCCGGGGTATCCTGGAAGGATATTGATCTCATCCCGTCAGTAGAGGATGCCTGGATATTTTTTTAAATGCCTTCCTAACCATCTTAAATAAACATGCCCCATTCAAGAAATTTAGAACCAGGAACAGATATAGCCCTTGGTTCTCCCCAGACCTGACTGCCCTTAACCAACACAAAAACATCCTATGGCGTTCTGCATTAGCATCGAACAGCTCCGGTGATATGCAGCTGTTCAGGGAAGCTAGAAACCATTATACACAGGCAGTTAGAAAAGCCAAGGCTAGCTTTTTCAAGCAGAAATTTGCTTCCTGCAACACTAACTCAAAAAAGTTCTGGGACACTTTAAAGTCCATGGAGAATAAGAACACCTCCTCCCAGCTGCCCACTGCACTGAAGATAGGAAACACTGTCACCACTGATAAATCCACCATAATTGAGAATTTCAATAAGCATTTTTCTACGGCTGGCCATGCTTTCCACCTGGCTACTCCTACCCCGGTCAACAGCACTGCACCCCCAACAGCAACTCGCCCAAGCCTTCCCTATTTCTCCTTCTCCCAAATCCGTTCAGCTGATGTTCTGAAAGAGCTGCAAAATCTGGACCCCTACAAATCAGCCGGGCTAGACAATCTGGACCCTTTCTTTCTAAAATTATCTGCCGAAATTGTTGCCACCCCTATTACTAGCCTGTTCAACCTCTCTTTCGTGTCATCTGAGATTCCCAAAGATTGGAAAGCAGCTGCGGTCATCCCCTCTTCAAAGGGGGGGGACACTCTTGACCCAAACTGCTACAGACCTATATCTATCCTACCATGCCTTTCTAAGGTCTTCGAAAGCCAAGTCAACAAACAGATTACCGACCATTTCGAATCTCACCATACCTTCTCTGCTATGCAATCTGGTTTCAGAGCTGGTCATGGGTGCACCTCAGCCACGCTCAAGGTCCTAAACGATATCTTAACCGCCATCGATAAGAAACATTACTGTGCAGCCGTATTCATTGATCTGGCCAAGGCTTTCGACTCTGTCAATCACCACATCCTCATCGGCAGACTCGACAGCCTTGGTTTCTCAAATGATTGCCTCGCCCGGTTCACCAACTACTTCTCTGATAGAGTTCAGTGTGTCAAATCGGAGGGTCTGCTGTCCGGACCTCTGGCAGTCTCTATGGGGGTGCCACAGGGTTCAATTCTCTGATCCACCTCTATGCAGACGACACCATTCTGTCTACTTCCGGCCCTTCTTTGGACACTGTGTTAACAACCCTCCAGGCAAGCTTCAATGCCATACAACTCTCCTTCCGTGGCCTCCAATTGCTCTTAAATACAAGTAAAACTAAATGCATGCTCTTCAACCGATCGCTACCTGCACCTACCCGCCTGTCCAACATCACTACTCTGGACGGCTCTGACTTAGAATACGTGGACAACTACAAATACTTAGGTGTCTGGTTAGACTGTAAACTCTCCTTCCAGACCCATATCAAACATCTCCAATCCAAAGTTAAATCTAGAATTGGCTTCCTATTTCGCAACAAAGCATCCTTCACTCATGCTGCCAAACATACCCTTGTAAAACTGACCATCCTACCAATCCTCGACTTTGGCAATGTCATTTACAAAATAGCCTCCAATACCCTACTCAACAAATTGGATGCAGTCTATCACAGTGCAATCCGTTTTGTCACCAAAGCCCCATATACTACCCACCATTGCGACCTGTACGCTCTTGTTGGCTGGCCCTTGCTTCATACTCGTCGCCAAACCCACTGGCTCCATGTCATCTACAAGACCCTGCTAGGTAAAGTCCCCCCTTATCTCAGCTCGCTGGTCACCATAGCATCTCCCACCTGTAACACACGCTCCAGCAGTTATATCTCTCTAGTCACCCCCAAAACCAATTCTTTCTTTGGCCGCCTCTCCTTCCAGTTCTCTGCTGCCAATGACTGGAACGAACTACAAAAATCGCTGAAACTGGAAACACTTATCTCCCTCACTAGCTTTAAAGCACCAACTGTCAGAGCAGCTCACATATTTCTGCACCTGTACATAGCCCACCTAAAATTTAGCCCAAACAATTACCTATTTCCCAACTGTATTTAATTTATTTATTTATTTTGCTCCTTTGCACCCCATTATTTTTATTTCTACTTTGCACATTCTTCCATTGCAAAACTACCATTTCAGTGTTTTACTTGCTATATTGTATTTACTTTGCCACCATGGCCTTTTTTGCCTTTACCTCCCTTCTCACCTCATTTGCTCACATTGTATATAGACTTGTTTATACTGTATTATTGACTGTATGTTTGTTTTACTCCATGTGTAACTCTGTGTCGTTGTATCTGTCGAACTGCTTTGCTTTATCTTGGCCAGGTCGCAATTGTAAATGAGAACTTGTTCTCAACTTGCCTACCTGGTTAAATAAAGGTGAAATAAATAAATAAATAAAAATGTGCAGTGCAAAGCATCGGCTGGAGTGGTGTTAAGCTCATTGGAATATGGAGCAGTGGAAATGGAGTGATGAATCACGCTTCACCAGTTTGGTGGAGGATGAATAATGGTCTGGGGCTGTTTTCATGGTTTGGGCTAGGCCTCTTAGATCCAGTGAAAGGAAATCTTAATGATACAGCATACAATGACATTCTAGACAACTCTGTGCTTCCACTTTGTGGCAACAGTTTGGAAGGCCCTTTCCAGTTTCAGCATGACAATGCCCTCGTGCACAAAGCGAGGTCGGTGTGGAAGAACTTGACTGGCCTGCACAGGGCCCTGACCTCAACTCCATCAAACAACTTTGGGATGAATTGGAATACTGACTGCGAGTCAGGCCAAATCGCTCAACATCACTGCTCAAACTCATTAATGCTCTTGTTGCTGAATGAAAGCATGTCCCCACAGCAATGTTCCAACATCTAGTGGAAAGCCTTCCCAGAAGAGTGGAAGCTGTTATATCAGCAACGGTTGGACCAAAGGATTCACCATATTAATTCCCATGATTTTCGAATGAGTTATTCGACATGTACTTTTGGTCATGTAGTGTATCTTCAATTTATCAGTAAACTAGGTAAGAAAGAACCTGGGGTTGGAGGCAGTTCAGGGAAGAGAACCAAAAACTGGAAAATAACAACATTTTACAAGGAACAGAAACAGAACCGGGAACGAAAGTCATCCATACTGTTCTGGAACAGAATTGTTATTGTAAGCTAGGGGGCACTATTTTTATGTTTGGAAAAATAGCTAGAATATGCATATAATTGACATATTAGGATAGAAAACACTCTAACGTTACCAAAACTGTCAAAATATTGTCTGTGAGTATAACAGAACTAATATTGCAGGCGAAACCCTGAGAAAAATCAAACCAGGAAGTGGCTTCTATTTTGAAAACTCCATGTTCCATAGCCTCCCATTGCTCCATTTAAAGGGATATCAACCAGATTCATTTTCCTATCGCTTCCTCAAGGTGTCAACAGTCTTCAGACATAGTTTCATACTTTTATTTAGAAAAATGAGCCAGAACGATAACATCGCGTCAAGTGGTCACATGAGTTTTGCTCGCGCAACAGAGTTTGGATAGGTATTGCTTTTCCCTCTCCTACTGTGAAAGACATTTGTGGTTGATATATTATCGCTTATATATTTTAAAAACAACTTGAGGATTGATTATAAAAAACATTTGACATGTTTCTGTGGACATTACGGATATTATTTGGAATTTGTCTGCGTTGTCGTGACCGCTCTTTCCTGTGGATTTCTGAACATAATGCGCCAAACAAACGGAGGTATTTTAGATATTAAAATAATCTTTATGGAACAAAAGGAACATTTGTTGTGTAACTGTAACATCCAAAGATCATCAAAGGTAAGCGATTCATTTGATTGCTTTTCTGATTTTCGTGACCAAGCGACCTGATGATAAGTGTACTTAATGTTTTGTCATGCGATCGATAAACTTACACAAACGCTTGGATTGCTTTTGCTGTAAAGCATAATTTCAAAATCTGAGATGACAGGTGGATTAACAAAAGGCTAAGCTGTGTTTTGCAATATTGCACTTGTGATTTCATGAATATTAATATTTTTAGTAATATTATTTGACTGAGGCGCTATGCTATTCAGCCGTTGCTGATGACAATTATCCCGCTTAAGGGATGGGTAGCGTCAAGAAGTTAAAAGCATGTCAACCAGTTAATAATGTTATTTTACGTTCCAGGCATTTTTGCTAGTCCCACAAAAAATGGAACAAAGTGCCTATGCAAAGTCACTCACTCTGCCACTCAGAAAGGTATTCCAGTGTCTTCCTGCAAGCTGAAAATCTTTGCCAGTGAGTGTGCATGTCTAGGCTACTTGCCCCTCCCCCCTCAGAAGCATAGGCTACTGTACTGACGTTACAAGCCAGAAGAGGAGAGGGAGAGACAACTTTTACTCCCTCAATTAGCTAGAAAAGAATGGATTCACTTGTTCAAAGCTAGTTAACGACACTATAGGGCTAGTTATCATGTTTCACATTGGAATTATTAAGTACAAAAAGGTAAGATGTGTTTTTAATTCTGGTGCTGGTCTGCACACACAAGCTTGTTAGCTAGCTTGCTCAAACAACATTCAAAGTTCCTCCATAGAAGCAGCTCCTCCTAGGTGTAATTCTGTGGACGTAATTCAGATCATTCATATCATAAGAACATGCCCTGCGCTTCAGGCCTCCTTTTCAACCCTCTTTGGCTCTCTCCCCACATGCAAAATTTCAGTCGCATCTTGCGGCATAGACTACACTTGTCTGTCGATCACGCGTGTAAACAACTAGCTTGCCTGCTCTATCCTCACTGATTGGTGAAGTCATTGGATGAGCTAAATGTAACAACAGCTGTTTACACAGGTTTAAAAAGGAACAGAGTGGAATGATATAAAACTCTGTTTTCTTTTTTGAACTGGTTCCGAACTTTATTTTGCTGGACGGTGGAACGAAACAAAAAAATAGTGGTTCAGTTCAGAACAAAACGATTTGAAAATAAGACTATATCAAATTTACACGTTTAGTGGTATGATGTATTTACAAAAGTTTAGTAATGTTCTAGTTAGTCTTTTCATATACATAAATGTTTGAATAATCTTTCATTATAATGTGAGCACTGTGACATCAGTCGAACTGTAGCATCTGTGGTTTCTTCAACACTCTCTTCAATTTGTTCAGTGTCGTTTGACTCTCACAACAACTCTCACAACAGCAACAGCCTCTGTCCCTACAGTCTGTTCATGAAGTGGCACCGGGCTGACAAGTCTTTGTTTCACGTCCCTTTGTTTTAACAACACAATGTGGCAGAAGTTCCTCTATGTTTCAGGAGGTTTTGTTTGTCTTTTCCATGAAAGGGACAGCCAGAGAGGCTTTTCGAACTAGGATGTGTGTGCATATACTGGCTTAAATCTCCAGTACAAATTTACTGACACTGTTGTATGGTTAGAGTATGGACAAAGAGAATGTGTGTGATGACGTTTAGACTTTAGCATCTAGTTGAGAGCAGAGTGAAGCTGTGGAGAAGAGTGGAGAAGGGTGGAGAAGAGTGGAGAAGGGTGGAGAAGGGTGGAGAAGGGTGGAGAAGAGTGGAAGGGTGGAGAAGAGTGGAGAAGGGTGGAGAAGAGTGGAGAAGGTTGGAGAAGAGTGGAGAAGGTTGGAGAAGAGTGGAGAAGGGTGGAGAAGGGTGGAGAAGGGTGGAGAAGAGTGGAGAAGGGTGGAGAAGGGTGGAGAAGGTTGGAGAAGGTTGGAGAAGGGTGGAGAAGGGTGGAGAAGAGTGGAGAAGGGTGGAGAAGAGTGGAGAAGAGTGGAGAAGGGTGGAGAAGGGTGGGGTAGATTCGGGGAATCATGCACCTATATTATTAGGGATTTTCAATTTCAAAGTCTTTGAATTTGTTCTTTATAAAGGCAACAACTTCCTGTGCTTTTATCAGCCTACAAATTTATGAAATGAATAAAGAAGACTTTGAAATTGAAAATCCCTAAATAATATAGGTGCATGATTCCCCCGACTCTACCCTACCCTTCTCCACTCTTCTCCACCCTTCACTACTATTCTCCTCTCTTCTCCACATCTTCACTCCGATCTCAACTAGATACCTCTTAAAGTGACATAAGACTATTTTTAGCTATCGTTAGCTAGCAACTTTATGTAGATTGACACTCACAGGAAGTCAAATCAATACAGGGGTTTTTGTATTTCTGTGGCTGGCTGTGATAACAGTAGTTCAGTGGTGGGCGATGCTTTGACTTTGCCGTTGACTTCCAATTCCTGTGTGGGAGGAGGGAGATGAAATGATACAGAGAGTGGGGATAATAAGAGAGAGTGAGAGTGAGAGAGGGAGAGAGAGAAAGAGAGAGAGAGAGTAGAATGAGAGAGAGAGAGAGAGAGAGAGAGAGAGAGAGAGAGAGAGAGAGAGAGAGAGAGAGAGAGAGAGACAAGCAAGCAAAAGAAAGACAGCTGCTCGATTCACTTCCACACAATGTTGTATCTGCGTGGGCCTTGCTTGTTTGTCTCTGTTCCGACAGGGAGAAGGTGCCTGGGGAGAAGACGCCTGTGGTCAGATGTCACCTGCCCCCTCAACACCTTTGATGCATGGCCTTTATACCCACTGAGTCTGAAAGAGGAAAGAGGGAAACAAGGGAGGAGAGGAGGGGGATGTTGAAGATTTGTCAATAAAGAAAAAGTGAGAGAGGCGCTTGCGTGACTGTGACCTTGCAGAGGAAGAGGAAACTAATTTCACTCCAGTTTGGATCTAGCAGGAGAACAAGCACCTGCCACCTAAATAAATCATTAAGGAAACTTCATTCTCAGGAGGCTTGGAGAGCTCTAGTCTTATTGATATTTAAAAGGAAGGGAGTCTTATCATAGGTAGGCTAGCCCCGTGCCACTCCTCTTGAGCGCTATTAAAATATCTCATTTGGAGGGATGTGTGGATGGCATTGCCCTGCATGACGACTGCCAAATCTATAAAAAGAAAATTATGAGGCCTTTAAAAAACTTACGCTGCACCTTAATTAACCATCAGTCTTAGGTAGTATAAGGAAAGCGATGGAGGGTGAGTGGGAGGGAGGGAGAGAGAGGAGAAGTACAAAGAAGCTGAAGCAGCCTAATCAAACATTTACCTAATCTGGTCATAGTAAAGAGGGGAGCAGGAGCAGTATTCTTGATTTACCATCAGTGGTGTTCTGAGATCTGCACAAAGAGGAATTCTTTTCATTTGTAAAGCGGTCAAAGAGAGAAGACGAAAGTGATGATCTTTCACATCGGGTTGAACTGAGGCATCAAAGCCGAGTTTGATACCAGGAGAACTGTCTCACTCTCTATGTTTGTTGACACCAGGAGAACTGTCTCTCTCTCTATGTTTGTTGACACCAGGAGAACTGTCTCTCTCTCTATGTTTGTTGACACCAGGAGAACTGTCTCACTCTCTATGTTTGTTGACACCAGGAGAACTGTCTCTCTCTCTATGTTTGTTGATACCAGGAGAACTGTCTCACTCTCTATGTTTGTTGACACCAGGAGAACTGTCTCACTCTCTATGTTTGTTGATACCAGGAGGACTGTCTCTCTCTCTATGTTTGTTGACACCAGGAGAACTGTCTCACTCTCTATGTTTGTTGATACCAGGAGAACTGTCTCACTCTCTATGTTTGTTGACACCAGGAGAACTGTCTCTCTCTCTATGTTTGTTGACACCAGGAGAACTGTCTCACTCTCTATGTTTGTTGATACCAGGAGAACTGTCTCACTCTCTATGTTTGTTGACACCAGGAGAACTGTCTCACTCTCTATGTTTGTTGATACCAGGAGAACTGTCTCACTCTCTATGTTTGTTGATACCAGGAGAACTGTCTCACTCTCTATGTTTGTTGATACCAGGAGAACTGTCTCACTCTCTATGTTTGTTGACACCAGGAGAACTGTCTCACTCTCTATGTTTGTTGATACCAGGAGAACTGTCTCACTCTCTATGTTTGTTGACACCAGGAGAACTGTCTCACTCTCTATGTTTGTTGATACCAGGAGAACTGTCTCACTCTCTATGTTTGTTGACACCAGGAGAACTGTCTCACTCTCTATGTTTGTTGATACCAGGAGAACTGTCTCACTCTCTATGTTTGTTGACACCAGGAGAACTGTCTCTCTCTCTATGTTTGTTGATACCAGGAGAACTGTCTCACTCTCTATGTTTGTTGACACCAGGAGAACTGTCTCTCTCTCTATGTTTGTTGACACCAGGAGAACTGTCTCACTCTCTATGTTTGTTGATACCAGGAGAACTGTCTCACTCTCTATGTTTGTTGACACCAGGAGAACTGTCTCACTCTCTATGTTTGTTGACACCAGGAGAACTGTCTCTCTCTCTATGTTTGTTGATACCAGGAGAACTGTCTCTCTCTCTATGTTTGTTGACACCAGGAGAACTGTCTCTCTCTCTATGTTTGTTGACACCAGGAGAACTGTCTCACTCTCTATGTTTGTTGATACCAGGAGAACTGTCTCACTCTCTATGTTTGTTGACACCAGGAGAACTGTCTCACTCTCTATGTTTGTTGATACCAGGAGGACTGTCTCTCTCTCTATGTTTGTTGACACCAGGAGAACTGTCTCTCTCTCTATGTTTGTTGATTCCAGGAGGACTGTCTCTCTCTCTATGTTTGTTGATACCAGGAGGACTGTCTCTTTCTCTGTGTTTGTTGATACCAGGAGAACTGTCTCACTCTCTATGTTTGTTGATACCAGGAGGACTGTCTCTCTCTCAATGTTTGTTGACACCAGGAGAACTGTCTCTCTCTCTATGTTTGTTGATACCAGGAGGACTGTCTCTCTCTCTATGTTTGTTGACACCAGGAGAACTGTCTCTCTCTCTATGTTTGTTGACACCAGGAGAACTGTCTCTCTCTCTATGTTTGTTGATTCCAGGAGGACTGTCTCTTTCTCTGTGTTTGTTGATACCAGGAGGACTGTCTCTTTCTCTGTGTTTGTTGATACCAGGAGGACTGTCTCTCTGACTCTTTGTGTTCGTTGATACCAGGAGGACTGTCTCTTTCTCTGTGTTTGTTGACACCAGGAGAACTGTCTCTCTCTCTATGTTTGTTGATTCCAGGAGGACTGTCTCTCTCTCTATGTTTGTTGATACCAGGAGGACTGTCTCACTCTATGTTTGTTGATACCAGGAGGACTGTCTCTCTGACTCTTTGTGTTCGTTGATACCAGGAGGACTGTCTCTTTCTCTGTGTTTGTTGACACCAGGAGAACTGTCTCTCTCTCTATGTTTGTTGATTCCAGGAGGACTGTCTCTCTCTCTATGTTTGTTGATACCAGGAGGACTGTCTCACTCTCTATGTTTGTTGATACCAGGAGGACTGTCTCTCTCTCAATGTTTGTTGACACCAGGAGAACTGTCTCTCTCTCTATGTTTGTTGACACCAGGAGAACTGTCTCTCTCTCTATGTTTGTTGATTCCAGGAGGACTGTCTCTTTCTCTGTGTTTGTTGATACCAGGAGGACTGTCTCTTTCTCTGTGTTTGTTGATACCAGGAGGACTGTCTCTCTGACTCTTTGTGTTCGTTGATACCAGGAGGACTGTCTCTTTCTCTGTGTTTGTTGACACCAGGAGAACTGTCTCTCTCTCTATGTTTGTTGATTCCAGGAGGACTGTCTCTCTCTCTATGTTTGTTGATACCAGGAGGACTGTCTCACTCTCTATGTTTGTTGACACCAGGAGAACTGTCTCTCTCTCTATGTTTGTTGATTCCAGGAGGACTGTCTCTCTCTCTATGTTTGTTGATACCAGGAGGACTGTCTCACTCTCTATGTTTGTTGACACCAGGAGAACTGTCTCTCTCTCTATGTTTGTTGATTCCAGGAGGACTGTCTCTTTCTCTGTGTTTGTTGATACCAGGAGGACTGTCTCTATCTCTGTGTTTGTTGATACCAGGAGGACTGTCTCTTTCTCTGTGTTTGTTGATTCCAGGAGGACTCTCTCTTTCTCTGTGTTTGTTGATACCAGGAGGACTGTCTCTTTCTCTGTGTTTGTTGATACCAGGAGGACTGTCTCTTTCTCTGTGTTTGTTGATACCAGGAGGACTGTCTCACTCTCTATGTTTGTTGACACCAGGAGAACTGTCTCTCTCTCTATGTTTGTTGATTCCAGGAGGACTGTCTCTTTCTCTGTGTTTGTTGATACCAGGAGGACTGTCTCTTTCTCTGTGTTTGTTGATACCAGGAGGACTGTCTCTTTCTCTGTGTTTGTTGATACCAGGAGGACTGTCTCTCTGACTCTTTGTGTTCGTTGATACCAGGAGGACTGTCTCTTTCTCTGTGTTTGTTGATACCCGGACGACTGTCTCTCTGTGTGTTTGTTGATACCAGGACGACTGTCTCTCTCTGTGTGTTAGTTGATACCAGTTGTACTGTCTCTCACTCTCTGTGTGTTTGTTGATACCAGGACGACTGTCTCTTTCTCTGTATTTTTTGATACCAGGAGGACTGTCGCTTTCTCTGTGTTTGTTGATACTAGGAGGACTGTCTCTCTCTCTCTCTCTGTGTTTGTTGATAGCAGGAGGACTGTCTCTTTCTCTGTGTTTGTTGATACTAGGAGGAATGTCTCACTCTCTATGCTTGTTGATACCGGGAGGACTGTCTCACTCTGTGAGTTTGTTGATACCAGGAGGACTGTCTCTTTCTCTGTGTTTGTTGATACCAGACGGACTGTCTCTATCTCTGTGTGTTTGTTGATATCAGGAGGAATCTCTCTCTCTCTCTGTGTTTGTTGATACCGGGAAGACTGTCTCTCTCTCTCTGTGTGTTTGCTGATACCAGGAGGACTGTCTCTTTCTCTGTGTTTGTTGATACCAGACGGACTGTCTCTATCTCTGGGTGTTTGTTTATACTAGGAGGACTGTTTGTCTCTCTGTGTGTTTGTTGATACCAGTTGTACTGTCTCTCACTCTCTGTGTGTTTGTTGATACCAGGACGACTGTCTCTTTCTCTGTATTTGTTGATACCAGGAGGACTGTCTCTTTCTCTGTGTTTGTTGATAGCAGGAGGACTGTCTCACTCTGTGAGTTTGTTGATACCAGGAGGACTGTCTCTTTCTCTGTGTTTGTTGATACCAGATGGACTGTCTCTATCTCTGTGTGTTTGTTGATATCAGGAGGAATCTCTCTCTCTCTGTGTTTGTTGATACCGGGAGGACTGTCTCTCTCACTCTCTATGTTTGTTGATACCGGGAGGAATGTCTCTCTCTTTCTCTGTGTTTGTTGATAGCAGGAGGACTGTCTCTCTCTCTGTGTTTGTTGATACCGGGAGGACTGTCTCTCTCTCTCTCTGTGTTTGTTGATAGCGGGAGGACTGTCTCTCTCTCTCTCTGTGTTTGTTGATACCAGGAGGACTGTCTCTTTCTCTGTGTTTGTTGATAGCAGGAGGACTGTCTCACTCTGTGAGTTTGTTGATACCAGGAGGACTGTCTCTTTCTCTGTGTTTGTTGATACCAGACGGACTGTCTCTATCTCTGTGTGTTTGATGATATCAGGAGGAATCTCTCTCTCTCTGTGTTTGTTGATACCGGGAGGACTGTCTCTCTCTCTCTGTGTGTTTGCTGATACCAGGAGGACTGTCTCTTTCTCTGTGTTTGTTGATACCAGACGGACTGTCTCTATCTCTAGGTGTTTGTTTATACTAGGAGGACTGTTTCTCTCTCTGTGTTTGTTTGCTGATACCAGGAGGACTGTCTCTTTCTCTGTGTTTGTTGATACCAGACGGACTGTCTCTATCTCTGGGTGTTTGTTTATACTAGGAGGACTGTTTCTCACTCTGTGAGTTTGTTGATACCAGGAGGACTGTCTCTTTCTCTGTGTTTGTTGATAGCAGACGGACTGTCTCTATCTCTGTGTGTTTGATGATATCAGGAGGAATCTCTCTCTCTCTGTGTTTGTTGATACCGGGAGGACTGTCTCTCTCTCTCTGTGTGTTTGCTGATACCAGGAGGACTGTCTCTTTCTCTGTGTTTGTTGATACCAGACGGACTGTCTCTATCTCTGGGTGTTTGTTTATACTAGGAGGACTGTTTCTCTCTCTGTGTGTTTGTTGATACCAGTTGTACTGTCTCTCACTCTCTGTGTGTTTGTTGATACCAGGACGACTGTCTCTTTCTCTGTGTTTGTTGATACCAGACGGACTGTCTCTATCTCTGGGTGTTTGTTTATACTAGGAGGACTGTTTCTCTCTCTGTGTGTGTGTTGATACCAGTTGTACTGTCTCTCACTCTCTGTGTGTTTGTTGATACCAGGACGACTGTCTCTTTCTCTGTATTTGTTGATACCAGGAGGACTGTCATTTTCTCTGTGTTTGTTGATACTAGGAGGACTGTCTCTCTCTCTCTGTGTGTTTGTTGATAGCAGGAGGACTGTCTCTTTCTCTGTGTTTGTTGATACTAGGAGGAATGTCTCGCTCTCTATGTTTGTTGATACCGGGAGGACTGTCTCTCTCTTTCTCTGTGTTTGTTGATAGCAGGAGGACTGTCTCTCTCTCTGTGTTTGTTGATACCGGGAGGACTGTCTCTCTCTCTCTCTGTGTTTGTTGATACCGGGAGGACTGTCTCTCTCCCTCTCTGTGTTTGTTGATAGCAGGAGGACTGTCTCTCTCTCTGTGTTTGTTGATACCAGGAGGACTGTCTCTTTCTCTGTGTTCGTTGATAGCAGGAGGACTGTCTCACTCTGTGAGTTTGTTGATACTAGGAGGACTGTCTCTTTGTCTGTGTTTGTTGATACCAGACAGACTGTCTCTATCTCTGTGTGTTTGTTGATATCAGGAGGAATCTCTCTCTCTCTGTGTTTGTTGATACCGGGAGGACTGTCTCTCTCTCTCTCTCTCTGTGTTTGTTGATACCGGGAGGACTGTCTCTTTCTCTCTGTTTGTTGATAGCAGGAGGACTGTCTCACTCTGTGTGTTTGTTGATATCAGGAGGAATCTCTCTCTCTCTCTGTGTGTTTGTTGATACCGGGAGGACTGTCTCTTTCTCTGTGTTTGTTGATACCAGGAGGACTGTCTCTCTCTCTCTATGTTTGTTGATACAAGGAGAACTGTCTCTCTGTGTGTTTGTTGATACCAGGAGGACTGTTTCTCTCTCTGTGTTTGTTGATACCAGGAGGGCTGTCGCTTTCTCTGTGTTTGTTGATACCAGGAGGACTGTCTCTTTCTCTGTGTTTGTTGATACCAGGAGGACTGTCTCTCTGACTCTTTGTGTTCGTTGATACCAGGAGGACTGTCTCTTTCTCAGTATTTGTTGATACCAGGACGACTGTCTCTCTGTGTGTTTGTTGATACCAGGATGACTGTCTATTTCTCTGTGTTTGTTGATACCAGGAGGACTGTCTCTTTCTCTGTGTTTGTTGATACCAGGAGGACTGTCTCTTTCTCTGTGTTTGTTGATACCAGGAGGACTGTCTCACTCTGTGTGTTTGTTGATATCAGGAGGAATCTCTCTCTCTCTGTGTTTGTTGATACCGGGAGGACTGTCTCTCTCTCTGTGTTTGTTGATACCAGGAGGACTGTCTCTTTCTCTGTGTTTGTTGATAGCAGGAGGACTGTCTCACTCTGTGTGTTTGTTGATACCAGGAGGACTGTCTCTTTCTCTGTGTTTGTTGATACCAGACGGACTGTCTCTATTTCTGTGTGTTTGTTTATACTAGGAGGACTGTTTCTCTCTCTGTGTTTGTTGATACCAGGAGGACTGTCTCTCTCTCTCTGTGTGTTTGCTGATACCAGGAGGACTGTCTCTTTCTCTGTGTTTGTTGATACCAGACGGACTGTCTCTATCTCTGTGTGTTTGTTTATACTAGGAGGACTGTTTCTCTCTCTGTGTTTGTTGATACCCGGAGGACTGTCTCTCTCTCTCTGTGTGTTTGCTGATACCAGGAGGACTGTCTCTTTCTCTGTGTTTGTTGATACCAGATGGACTGTCTCTATCTCTGTGTGTTTGTTTATACTAGGAGGACTGTTTCTCTCTCTGTGTTTGTTGATACCAGGAGGACTGTCTCCTTCTCTGCGTTTGTTGATACAAGGAGAACTGTCTCTCTGTGTGTTTGTTGATACCAGGAGGACTATCTCTCTGTGTGTTTGTTGATACCAGGACGACTGTTTCTCTCTCTCTGTGTGTTTGTTGATACAAGGAGAACTGTCTCTCTGTGTGTTTGTTGATACCAGGAGGGCTTTCGCTTTCTCTGTGTTTGTTGATACCAGGAGGACTGTCTCTTTCTCTGTGTTTGTTGATACCAGGAGGACTATCTCTCTGTGTGTTTGTTGATACCAGGACGACTGTTTCTCTCTCTCTGTGTGTTTGTTGATACAAGGAGAACTGTCTCTCTGTGTGTTTGTTGATACCAGGAGGGCTTTCGCTTTCACTTTGTTTGTTGATACCAGGAGGACTGTCTCTTTCTCTGTGTTTGTTGATACCAGGACGACTGTCTCTCTGTGTGTTTGTTGATACCAGGACGACTGTCTCTCTTGCTGTGTTTGTTGATACCAGTTGGACTGTCTCTCTCTCTCTCTGTGTTTGTTGATACCAGGACGACTGTCTCTTTCTCTGTGTTTGTTGATACCAGGAGGACTGTCTCTTTCTCTGTGTTTGTTGATAGCAGGAGGACTGTCTCTTTCTCTGTGTTTGTTGATAGCAGGAGGACTGTCTCACTCTGTGTGTTTGTTGATACCAGGAGGACTGTCTCTTTCTCTGTGTTTGTTGATAGCAGGAGGACTGTCTCACTCTGTGTTTGTTGATACCAGGAGAACTGTCTCTTTCTCTGTGTTTGTTGATACCAGGAGGACTGTCTCTCTCTCTGTGTTTGTTGATACCAAAAGGACTGTCTCCTTCTCTGTGTTTGTTGATACCAGGACAACTGTCTCTCTCTCTGTGTGTGTTTGTTGATACAAGGAGAACTGTCTCTCTTTGTGTTTGTTGATACCAGGATGACTGTCTCTCTGTGTGTTTGTTGATACCAGGACGACTGTCTCTCGCTGTGTTTGTTGATACCAGTTGGACTGTCTCTCTCTCTCTGTGTGTTTGTTGATACCAGGACGACTGTCTCTTTCTCTGTATTTGTTGATACTAGGAGGACTGTCTCTTTCTCTGTATTTGTTGATACCAGGAGGACTGTCTCTCTCTCTGTATTTGTTGATACCAGGAGGACTGTCTCTCTCTCTCTGTATGTGTTGATACCAGGAGGACTGTCTGTCTCGCTGTGTTTGTTGATACCAGGAGGAATGTCTCTCTTTCTCTGTTTGTCAATACCAGGACGACTGTCTCTCTCTGTGTGTGTTTGTTGATACCAGTAGGACTTTCTCTCTCTGTGTGTTTGCAGTCTGTCAGGGTGTATTGTGTTCCTGCTGTTGCTCCAAATGAAAGCGGAAGAGCTGCAGATGGAACATACACTACATGACCAAAAGTATGTGGACACCTGCTCGTCGAACATCTCATTCCAAAATCATGGGAATTAATATGGAGTTGGTCCCCCCTTTTCAGCTCCACTCTTCTGGGAAGGCTTTCCACTAGATGTTGGAACATTGCAGCTGGGACTTGCTTCCATTCAGCCATAAGAACAACAGTGAGTTTCGGGCACTGATGTTGGGCAATTAGACCTGGCTCGCAGTTGGTGTTCCAATTCATCCCAAAGGTTTTTGATGGGGTTGAGGACAGGGCTCGGTGCAAGCCAGTCAAGTTCTTCCACACCGATCTCGACAAACCATTTCTGTATGGACCTTGCTTTGTGCACGAGGGAATTATCATGCTGAAACAGGAAAGGACCTTCACCAAACTGTACCACCAAGTTGGAAGCATAGAATCGTCTAGAATGTCCTTGTCTGTTGTATTGTTAAGATTTCTCTTCACTGGAACTAAAGAGGCCTAGCCCGAACAATGAAAAACAGGCCCATACCATTATTCTTCCTCCACCAAACTTTACAGTTGACATTATGCATTGGGGCAGGTAGCTTTCTCCTGACATCCGCCAAACCTAGATTCGTCTGTCGAACTGCCAGATGGTGAAGTGTGATTCATCATTCCAGGAAAAAGCATTTCCACTGCTCCAGAGTCCAATAGCGGTGAGCTTCACACCACTTCACCCGACGCTTGGTATGGTGCATGGTGATCTTAGGCTTTTGTACGGAAGTCCCCGACGAACAGTTTTTGTGCTGACGTTGCTTCCAGAGGCAATTTGGAACTCGGGAGTACCTCCAGGCTCTGATCAGGCCCTACACCCAAACAAGGGCACTGCGTTCATCCACCTCTGGCCTGCTCGCCTCCCTACCACTGAGGAAGTACAGTTCCCGCTCAGCCCAGTCAAAACTGTTCGCTGCTCTGGCCCCCCAATGGTGGAACAAACTCCCTCACGACGCCAGGACAGCGGAGTCAATCACCACCTTCCGGAGACACCTGAAACCCCACCTCTTTAAGGAATACCTAGGATAGGATAAGTAATCCTTCTCACCCCCCTTTTAAGATTTAGATGCACTATTGTAAAGTGACTGTTCCACTGGATGTCATAAGGTGAATGCACCAATTTGTAAGTCGCTCTGGATAAGAGCGTCTGCTAAATGACTTAAATGTAAATGTTAAATGGGAGTGAGTGTTGCAACCACGCTTCAGCCCTTGGCGGTCACATTCTGTGAGCTTCTGTGGCCTACCACTTCATGACTGAGCCGTTGTTGCTCCTAGACGTTTCCACAATAACAGCACTTACAGTTGACTGGGGCAGCTCTAGCTGGGCAAAAATTTGATGAACTGACTTGTTGACAAGGTGGCGTCCTATGATGGTGCCACATTGAAAGTCACTGAGCTCTTCAGTAAGACCATTCTACTGCCAATGTTTGTCTATGTAGATTGCATGGTTGTGTGCTCGATTTTATACACCTGTCAGCAACGGTTATGGCTGAAATAGCCAAATCCACTAATTTGAAGGGGTGTCCACATACTTTTGTATATATAGTGTACATGATGCTGTTGGACAAATATGAAGGTCAGCATTCAGTCTGATAAGGATAGTGAAGATATAGCTGGTTTCCTGGACACAGATTAAGCCTAATGTGGGACTGACATGTGTTCTCAATACAGATTCTCCATTGAAAGCACTTTTGAATCCATGACTAGGCTGAAACTGGCCCATAGAGTTTTGGTATTGAAGCAGTGGTCTGACAAAGCATCTACATTCCCATTCTCCAGCCAATACAACCCAAACTTGCCATCTTGCCATTCCTACAACAGGACCCTCCCCCGACCTTGACCTACTCACTGATTCTTCTCCATCCAATCCAATGATATTTATTTGACTTCCCAATGGAACCATCTCTTACCGCTTTGCTCCTCACACACACAACACACCATACAGACTGTCTCTGGGAGTGACTCTTCCGTTCAAGCCAGACAACCGCAATAAAGAGAACCACCTGACACCATCAAAGAAACCAGACGCTTAGATACACACACACACACACACACACATGCACACACATGCATGTCAGATCCCCCCCAGACAGAGAATCAGACAGACAGACAGAGAATCAGACAGGGAGGGAGGTAGGGAGGTAGCGAGGGAGGGAGGGAGGATAAAAGACAAATGAAGAATTGAATTGAGCTGTAGCTTCAGGCCAAAGGGATTAGTATGGCAAACCTCTGAGGGGGATCTCTCTCTCTGCGGCCTCGCCTCTATACCCCAGCCTGCTCTCTCTGTCCATTAATAACACTGCATATGAAGGGGAAAACATATTAAAGACATCAATAAATGTCATTAGAATCCAAGAGGATGCAAGTGACCTCATTTGAAATGGTAACTCAGAGTCGCAGTGGTGCACCATGGGAATATGCGTGTTCCTCCAGTACTAATATGGAACTTAGAATTATTATTTCATTCTGTCTTCACGACACCCAGGTCCAAATGATGTCATCCTCGTTCAGAGGGCAGTCAGGGAAAGTTACAATCCCCGGCATATGAGGATGCAGCAAAATGGAAAATATGCCATAATGGATTTCTAAATACTGTGCCAGTATGGTTCTGTGTTTTTATAATTAGCTACATATTACATTTCCCCCTCATTTCATCAACTCTCAAAACAATGTGACATCAATTTGGCAATTGATTAAAAAAGTTCTGGTTGAATCCTCAAGGTATTTCCATCCATGCAAAACTGATGTGGTTATTCATTCAAACCAAACTTCAGGTTGTGTAGGTCTACATAGCTCATAGACTACATCAAATCCAAACAGAGAAATAAAACCATTACAAGACATTATCATTCAGCATTTCCAGGCTGCTTAGTGCAGCCAGAGGACCTTTAGCTAGCCAGCAATGACCTCAGGATTGATGCCCCGTTCGTACCCCCACCTCTCTCTCCCCCCTCTCTGTCTGCCAGGAATGAGTAGGTGTGTGTGTGTGTGTGTGTGTGTGTGTGTGTGTGTGTGTGTGTGTGTGTGTGTGTGTGTGTGTGTGTGTGTGTGTGTGTGTGTGTGTGTGTGTGTGTGTGTGTGTGTGTGTGCATGTGAGAACACAACATCACAACACAGATGTGGCTAACCTAGCATCGGACCTGGGTTGAACAAGCATGCTTTCTTTCAAATACTTTATGGGCTTGATTTAAGTGTTAGCACTTTTGGAACTATTCTTTTGCCTCACAGTACTGAACTATGAAAAGTTCAATGAAATATATTATTTGTTCAATTCAACATCTGGCATGAGGGGACACAGAGCAATACATCACATGAAGAATTGGGACTTTTTGTCTTTTGACAGGGTTATTTATCGTGTGGGTTTTAATAAGACTGTTATTTAGCAGCTAAGACTGTTGTTTAGCAACTAAATCCAGGCTGAAAAAAATCCAGGTTGAATGAATCCAGGTTGAATAAATCCAGGTTGAATCAATAAATCCACGTTGAATAAATCCAGGCTGAATAAATCCATGTTGAATAAATCCATGCTGAATAAATCCATGCTGAATAAATCCATGCTGAATAAATCCATGTTGAATAAATCCATGTTGAATAAATCCATGTTGAATGAATAAATCCATGCTGAATAAATCCATGCTGAATAAATCCATGTTGAATAAATCCATGTTGAATAAATCCAGGTTGAATGAATAAATCCGAGCTGAATAAATCCATGTTGAATAAATCCATGTTGAATAAATCCATGTTGAATAAATCCATGTTGAATAAATCCACGTTGAATAAATCCATGTTGAATAAATCCATGCTGAATAAATCCATGTTGAATAAATCCAGGTTGAATGAATCCATGTTGAATGAATAAATCCATGTTGAATAAATCCATGTTGAATAAATCCATGTTGAATAAATCCATGCTGAATAAATCCATGATGAATAAATCCATGTTGAATAAATCCATGTTGAATGAATAAATCCATGTTGAATAAATCCATGTTGAATAAATCCATGTTGAATGAATAAATCCATGCTGAATAAATCCATGTTGAATAAATCCATGTTGAATAAATCCATGTTGAATAAATCCAGGTTGAATGAATAAATCCATGCTGAATAAATCCATGTTGAATAAATCCATGTTGAATAAATCCATGCTGAATAAATCCATGTTGAATAAATCCAGGTTGAATGAATAAATCCATGCTGAATAAATCCATGTTGAATAAATCCATGTTGAATAAATCCAGGTTGAATGAATAAATCCACGTTGAATAAATCCATGTTGAATAAATCCATGCTGAATAAATCCATGTTGAATAAATCCATGCTGAATAAATCCATGTTGAATAAATCCATGTTGAATAAATCCAGGCTGAATAAATCCATGCTGAATAAATCCATGCTGAATAAATCCATGCTGAATAAATCCATGTTGAATAAATCCATGCTGAATAAATCCATGTTGAATAAATCCATGTTGAATAAATCCATGCTGAATAAATCCATGCTGAATAAATCCAGGTTGAATGAATCAATGTTGAATGAATCCATTTTGAATAAATCCAGGTTGAATAAATCCATGTTGAATAAATCCATGTTGAATAAATCCATGTTGAATAAATCCATGTTGAATAAATCCATGCTGAATAAATCCATGTTGAATAAATCCATGTTGAATAAATCCATGTTGAATAAATCCAGGTTGAATGAATCAATGTTGAATGAATCCATTTTGAATAAATCCAGGTTGAATAAATCCATGTTGAATAAATCCATGTTGAATAAATCCATGTTGAATAAAATCCATGCTGAATAAATCCAGATTGAATAAATCAAGGCTGAATCAAATCAATGTTGAATTAGATCAGTGCTGAATTAAATCAAAGCTGAATAAAATTCCATGTTGAATAAATCCAGGTTGAATAAATCCAGGTTGAATAAATCAATGCTGAATAAATCAATGCTGAATAAATCCATGTTGAATAAATCCAGGTTGAATAAATCAATGCTGAATAAAATCCAGGTTGGAAAGTTCTAAAACAAGTGGCTGTTCCACTGGATGTCATAAGGTGAATGCACCAATTTGTAAGTCGCTCTGGATAAGAGCGTCTGCTAAATGACTTAAATGTAAATGTAAAAAGAGGGTACCATTTAATATTAGATCCGGTAAAGGAAGTCCATTCTTAATGTCACAAATAGTGTCCTCTTAATGATTCTACATCCTTTGGCAAGATCCCTGGAGCTAGATCAATGTGGAAGTCTTGAAGAAAAGTAACATCTCTAAATGTAATCACTGGCTTCATCGCAGTTAATAGACACAAAAAGTCTACCTGTGTTACTTCTCTCACCTGTAATCACAACTATTTCACTAGCTCACAAAGCATTATGTTTTCAATAACTTGGGGGTTTAAAAACCTCTAGTGACTCCCCATCCCGCATGAGGGAGCGTAATCATCACCTGACACTAATTAGCATAACGCAACGGGCATAAATATTCCTAGAAAATATTCATATTCATGAAAATCACAAATTAAATATATTGAGACACAGCTTAGCCTTTTGTTAATCACCCTGTCATCTCAGATTTTCAAAATATTCTTTACAGCCAAAGCTAGACAAGCATTTGTGTACGTTTATCGATAGCCTAGCATAGCATTTTGTCCAGCTAGCAGCAGGTAACTTGGTTACGGAAATCAGAAAAGCAATCAAATTAAATAGTTTACCTATGATGAGCTTCGGATGTTTTCACTCACGAGACTCCCAGTTAAATAGCAAATGTTCCTTTTCTCCAAAAATATTATTTTTGTAGGCGAAATAGCTCTGTTTGTTCTTCACGTTTGGCTGAGAAATCGCCGGGAAATTGCAGTCACGAAAACGGCAAAAAATATTCCAAATTAGCTCCATAATATCGACAGAAACATGGCAAACGATGTTTATAATCAATCCTCAAGGTGTTTTTCAAATATCTATTCGATAATATATCCATCGGGACAATTCGTTTTCAGTAGGACCGATTGGAGTAATGGCTACCTCTGCATTTTACACGAGAATCTCTCTGGGAGCATCAGGTGACCACTTGCGCAATGTAGCCGCTTACGGGTACTCCTTAACATAAATGCGTAAAACTACGTCACAATGCTGTAGACACCTTCGGGAATACGGAGAAAGAGTAATCTGGTTGATAACCCATTCACTGCTCAATAGGGACTCATTGGAACGCAGCGCTTTCAAAACAGGAGGCACTTCCGGATTGGATTTTTCTTAGGCTTTCACCTGCAACATCAGTTCTGTTATACTCACAGACAATATTTTTACAGTTTTGGAAATTTTAGTGTTTTCTATCCTAAGCTGTCCATTATATGCATATTCTAGCATCTTGTCGTGACAAAATATCCCGTTTACCCGTTTTTCTTTTTAAAAATGAAAATACTGCCCCCTAGTCACAACAGGTTTTAACTCACAATGTCACAATGCCCATTTTTTTCTTCTAAAAAAGCAAAGGAGTCACCAAGAATGAGAATGATCATTTCACAATGAAAGCCTGTTTTTTTGCTAACAACACAGCGCTGTGAGAAATATAATAAAAGTTATGGATTATCCAGCGAGACAAGCACACTGCACTTTGCTGATGAAGACACTAAGGAATCTGCAGAGATGAGGAGGTGAGCAAGTTTTGCCATCAGTACTGAGAGGTGTGGGAGAAGGGACAGTGACACAGAGGACCAGACGACAGCACCACATAACTATATTCTCTCTAATGTCTTCTCCCCAGGTCTGACTCCGTCTGGCTGATTGTGGCTGATCGGAGTTGGAGTTGAAAGCTCCCTCTGCATCTCTCAGCATCCAGACAACATCTTTATGGAGAGAGAGAGAGAGAGAGAGAGAGAGAGAGAGAGAGAGAGAGAGAGAGAGAGAGAGAGAGAGAGAGAGAGAGAGAGAGAGAGAGAGAGAGAGAGAGAGAGAGAAAGATTTACACTGATTGAACTCAGTAGACACTGTCTGTAAAATTGGATCCATTCCTCTAGGCAATTCGACGTAATAATTTATCTCAGAAAGGCTAGGGTACAACTACACAAATTACAGTATAACAACCCAACCATGTTAAAATATTAGACTGTTTTACCCCAGCTATTTTGGAGCTGGGGAAATTATCTCCCATTTGGTCTTTTCTGTGTTTTATTACTCAAATAAGTAATGTTGCAAAACAGCAGCAACCGACAGCGAACGCTGTTATCCTAAACTATTCTGACAGCATCAAGCATGCAACATGAACAGTTTATGAAGGCAATAAAACATGCATTTATGGTTCGCTGCAATTACGGCAAATGATTCCCCCATGCAATCCCTAAACTCAATCTCTCATAATTACAACGATGTCGACCAATTTGTGCTTTATGATGGATGAACTTAGAATGATTATCATGGGCTGTGTTTGTATTGGGTTTTTAAACGTTGCCGAGTTTTATGGCAAGATATGGGATGGGATGAGGAGAGGATTGGAACGGGAATGGTAGACAAAGTAGTAGTGTGGGCATTGAGGTCGTGGCGTGTAGTAAGAGCCCTTGTCCCACAGCTGTAGAGACCGACACACAGAGGACAGATTTGGGAAGCATCACTCCGTTACACAGGCACACCATGGATGACTGGGATGGAAGGAGGCATAAAAAGTGGAGAGTCCCTTCAAATATGCAGTGGGGGAGGACTATTCCATTTGAAAGCAAAAACTGCAGAGGGTGAGAAACAAAAGCTCCTCAAAGCTATTCCAGAATTAAGTTGTTGTCTTTGAAGTCTACAACAAAACAAACAAAAAATAAGGACTTTGTTCTTTCTCAAAAACATGATTATAAGACCTAAGGAGATATTTGTGTTTTTCAAATGACTTAATCCCTTTTCTGTACTAAGACCATTTCAGTGGCAAGTGTGAGAACAGATTATATTTACCTACTAAACGGATGTGTTAAGGGTTTAATGACATTGTTATGCAGAATGTTAAGCACAAAAGATGTGCCCTAATAAGTTGAAGTGAAATAAAAAAAATGTAAGAGGCCTGATTGTGACACTGAATTAAGGTCATTAGCTACAGTCCTTGAAAGTCCCAGCAGAGCACTAGATGATAGTAGGTAATACTAGTAACAGCCACTTCACATTCTTGACCACACGGGGGTTCAGGAACAAGGTTTACATACTGTAGGTGCGGTAAAGAAGTCAATGGAACGCGAACTGTGGGGGATATTAGAAGGACGCCAGATTGATACAACACATCTGCTCTAACAGAGTGGATATTCATCAAATCCATCCTTATTTATGTATTGTAACAGGCCCACAATGTGGTTAGTAAAGTCAGGTTTTTGCTGCACAACATAACAAGTTGTCACTGTTCAGGTTTAGAAGAAATTACAGCTAAATGCTATGTCCTGTTCGTATAAACTGGTAGCATAGCTAGCATACAGAAATCAGTGGTGGTAGTCAAAGTTGTTTTTTAACTGTAATGCAGTTGATTGGTGATGCTGACATGAACATGTATTGGGGGTTGACATCCAAACAAGAATTACAGTTGTACAATATAAATTTGAGATCAAATTAAGATCCTTCATCTGTATTCCCCTGATTTTTATCTCAACATAGTGTGAAATACACATATAACCAATAGCCTAAATGTAGGATACTTTTACTGGGGGGCAATGAGGAGATTCGGGATTTTCCCATGCAATTACTGCATGTATTTTATAGTTTGTGTCTGAACTTGGCAATATCTATTTATTTCGATAGGAGTAGAAGTAGGCTACAGAAGGAATTGATTTCCTGTCAAAAGAAGAGCTCCTTATTATGGGAAAGCCTTGTGGGTATAAGAGTTCTCTCTCCTACATGTTAACAAGTCCAATGGCCCCTAAAACTACCACTGCAGAACAGAACAGGCTTATTTAATTCACTGTTGGTGAAATTACTATAAAGGCTATGAGAGCACGTTTTCTCATCTAAAATACTAAAAGACACTTATGCCTACTTACTCCTGCAATAATGCATAACAGGGTTTTCTTGTAATACTCTTTTCATTCTCAAACCATTGATGTAATCAGAAACAGCTTTGCTCTTCTCTGATTTGTTCCCTTGATGCTAGCGAGGGAATCATGATTATCTTGGGTGGGCGATGTGATGCAAGGCATAGTAAACCAGAGGAAATTGCAACATCGCGTAGGAGAGACACAAACTAATCCAGCACTACAAACCCGAATTAAGTTTGGAGAGGCAGGCATCTGAAGTTCAGATCCCTCAATCCCAGGCCTTGGCGCTCGCTCATGTTCAAACTTGGTGTTGGGGTTCAGGCTGACCAGAGGCAGAGTTTTAAGGACCTGCAGCAGAAGATCAATGATTCAGTTCAGGTGAGCACTAAGCAACCAAGCAGAGACACAAACAAAACATGAATCAGAAAGAGAAGAAGCCTTTCCCTCCTCCCTCTCTAGAACACATTGTTGTATGTGATGCAATGACATTGATGCCACTTCACCTCTCTCACACGCACACGACACGACACACGCACACACGCACGCACGCACACACGACACGACACGACACGCACGCACGCATGCACACACGACACGGCACACACGCACGCACACGACACGACACGAGACGACACGCACGCACGCACACACGACACGACACGACACACACACGACACGCACGACACGACACACACGCATGCACGCACGCACGCACGCACACGACACACACGCACGCACGCACGCACGCACACACGCACGCACGCACGCACGCACGCACGCACACACGACACGACACACACGCACGCACACATGCACACACGACACACACGCACGCACGCACACGACACGACACGACACGCACACACGACACGCACGCACGCATGCACACGACGACACGACACACACGCACGCACACGCACACGACACGACACGACACGACGCACGCACGCACGCACGCACACACGCACGCACGCACACACGACACGACACGACACACATGTACGCACGCACACGACACGACACGACACGACACGACACACACGACACACGCACGCACGCACGCACGCACGCACACACGACACGACACGCACGCACGCACGCACGACACGACACGACACGACACGCACGCACGCACGCACGCACGCACGCACGCACACACACACACACACACACACACACACACACACACACACACACACACACACACACACACACACACACACACACACACACACACAGAGACAGGAGGAGGAGGATTATGTTCTGGTGGTACAGCTCATTGCTTTCTAATAACACCCTCTAATCTCTCGCCAGTTCCCCGAGCGGGAGACTGTCCACTTTGAAAACATCGCAACATTTCACCTCAAATAAAACACCCTCCGCTGAACCCTGCCTTAGCTAAAGTACATCGCTGCCTCGCCTGGCCTCGACAGAAAAGAGGGTGCACACTCCGCTCCGCTCTCCTCCACTGCTCTCCTCCATCAAAGAGATTGGACGGAGAGAGTTGGCCCAGTGTGGGCAGGTGAAGAGAAGCCCATTTTAAATCTGGACCTGTCAGGTTGAATTAACTGTGCGGCCTAAATCGCTCAGTGGAGCCTCCGCTGTGCTGTTACCTGGACTGACGGGGTCACTGAGGCTTTCTATTTCCCCCACGGCCTTTTCTTCTACTCTTACTCTATTGTATTATTCTCTCCTCAAAAAAAAAAAAAAAAAAAAAAAAACAGAACAGCCTTTGAATGTGGGTGTTGATAGAATGCTGAAATGTGCTGTATGACTCACTGTCTGTATTTGTTGGCAGTCGTGGGATCCATCTGTGATCCGGCCGTGCTGACCTTTCATCATTTACCTCACGTAAATTCTTAATTTCAAAAGAACCCTTTTTTCCTGTACGAGCCTACACAATAGCTCATGTGCTTTTGGCCTCAGAGTCATGCTTAAGTTTTCTCTCTGCTATACTACAAGACGCTGGAAGATTCTACACAATACCTCATGTACTCAATGTCTCAGGTGTACCACTCTCTGCAAGAGGATTCTTCACAATAGCTCATGTGCTTTAGGTCTGAGCTTTACTCAGGAGTTTTTCTCTCCAAATAGGAGAACTAATTTCTCAGGCATTAATCTGAGCCGAACCGTATGGCCTCCTCCCCACCTTTAATTTAATGCTCTGTGCGATGGCAGGGAGTGGCATGCAGCTGTGGTGTGGTGGAGTGTCCCCATAGCCTCCATGTGTTCACCTCCTGATTGCTCTCACTCCCCTGGATCTGTGCTCGTTTGTGGAGCCTGATATGAAAGAAACCCACTCTGGTCCCCAAAAGGAGTGTCTGAGGGAATTTCACACGCAGCACAGATACATTAAGGATGACATAGCGGTGCAGGGATGGGTGGGAGGGAGGGATGGAAGGGGGATTTACGTACTAGTCTGTTATGAGAATTGAACGTTTAAAACAGAGTGTAAAGTTGGCTGCATGGATCTGGGTTCAAATACTATTTGAAATCTTTCAAAGACTATAAGTGTTTGCTTTAGCCTGCCCAGAGTGTCAGATGGGCGGGGTTGGCACTTCTGCAACTACTCTTTTGTTTCCATGGCGACAGGCAGGCTCAATCAAGCCCAGCTAAAGTATTTAAAATAATTTTCAACACTATTTAAAGCCAAGTGTGATGGATTCCATGACACAGAACCAGCTAACCTCAACCCACTCCATCCTGATCGCTAAAATTCCACTTTGATTACTGATGATTGAAAGGCCCTGATATATGCGACACGACACGCACGTATCCTCAACAAAATAAACAAAACAAAAACACATCCATCCATAATACGGTGACTTTCCAAGGGAAATAGGACCTGATCCAGTCTCCACACACACTCCTCCCAGGGGCTGACCAGTGCAAAGAGAGCATGATGGGCTCTGCAGCATTCAATCATCTTCTCAACCCACTGCTCCAGATGATCCAATGTCACTGTTTTGGGGGTTAAAGTATTAGGGTTAAAGTATTAGGGACCTTTTAAACCCTCAAATACAATTAAAGCACAACGGACAAACTAAGTTGATTTACTTTACCTCTGGTATCTGATAGGTTTGGGTGGGAAAAAATGCAAAATAATTGAAAGAAGGAGTAAAAAATATTGCGGGTGTAATTGTTAGTTGTCTTGGGGGATCAGTGAGGGTTTTTGACTGAATCAACAATTGTAGGATAATGGTGAGTAGGTCTAGTCCTCTCCAGTCCTTTGTGTTCAAATAAATCTCACAGTGCCATGGTAAAGGGTGTCAATTGATCTCAAACACTGAGTGGAAGCATTCATATGTAAAATATCCCCATAGTCTAGTAAAGGCATAAATGTAGCTGATATACTAGCCTCCTTCTGGCTTCAAAAGAAAAACAGGCCTTATTCCTAAAATAAAATCCCAATTTCAGCTTCAATTTTTTTGTAAGTTGTTGAATATGCATTTAAAAGAGAGGCCGTCATCGATTAAAATTCCAAGATATTTACATTAGGTTCCAACCTCATAATTCCAACATTATAATTTGCATTTGGAAAGCTTTTGCCCCCACCGAGTTTAATTTTGGTATCTTTTTCTCTAAGACCGTAGAACTATATAGACCGTAGAACTATATAGACTATATAGACCGTAGAACTATATAGACCAAAGCCGTGACTGTTGTTTACTTGTTAACGGTACAGGTTCCCCAATGGGTACCCCCCCCCGCTCAACTGAAACAGTAGTGCACAGAATGCAAAAATATTCTTAGAAATATTTAACCTCCACACATTAACAAGTCCAATAGCTCAAATGAAAGATAAACACCTTGTTCATCTACCCAGCGAGTCAGATTTCTAAAATGTTTTACGGCGAAAACATAGCACATATTTATGTCAAACCACCACCAAAGACACAGCTAATATATAGCCATTTTGTCGAACAAAAGATGCAATCACAAACGCAGGATTAAAAGAAAAATAATTCACTAACCTTTTGAAAATCTTCATCAGATGACAGTAATAGGACATGTTACACAGTACATCTATGTTTTTTTTCCCATAATATGCCATTTATATCCAGAAATCTCTGTTTACATTGACGCCATGTTCAAAAAATGCTACAAAAATGTCCGGAGAAATTATGATAACTCCGCCAGATAACGCCAGATAACAGCAATACACATCATAAACTTTGACTAAATATACATGTTCTACATATAGTTAGAAAGATACACTGCTTCTTAATGCAATCGCTTTGTCACATTTCTTTTTAACGTTACAGAAATTGTTCATTTTTCAATCATCTGAGACGGCGCTCAGACATAGGCAATATTTCTCCGCTATGTTGGAGTCAACAGAAACACAAAATTACAACATAAATATTCCCTTACCTTTGATGGTCTTCGATCAGAAGAGGTGGAAGAAGTCATACTTACCCAAAACATTGTTTGGTTTCGATTCGTGTGTCTTTGTGTTAGCAAACGAGACAAATTCCGGCTGAAATGCAGCCAAAATTCGAGGGGTTGCGCATCAAAACTTCAAAATTACATATTATATGTCGACTACACTGGTCAAACTAAGTGCAGAATCAAGCTTTAGGATGTTCTAAACGTGCAAAACAATTCTCAACTCGAACAGACAAACTGACATCATGTCGTGATTCCTGGAACAAAGGGCACTCCAGGCGCAACGCGCGTTGGAGAGTGCATGTATTTTCTCGTGACACCAAGGTTTTTGCCCGCCAAAGGGTGAAATATCGCGGAATTTTCACAATGAAACGCCCTATTGAAAGAAGACATCTCGCCGAAGACATAGAAACTGATCCCAGATCCATAGCTGGTTGGGTAGGGTGGGGGCGTCAAAGTTGGCCCAACTTTCCTGATGAGAGAAATCGTTTGGGAGAATGGCTGCCCTGTGAGTTCTGCTATACTTACAGACATATTTCAAACGGTTTTAGAAGCTTTAGAGTGTTTTCTATCCAATAATAATTATTATATGCATATATTAGCAATTTTGGACAGATTGTTTTTCAGTTTACTATGGGCACGCACTTCCTCCAAAGGGGGCAGTATTCTTCCTATCCCTAACAGGTTTTAAACTGCAAACCCTTACGCACCACTGCACTTTGTATACCAGGGTTGGCTGGCCTTCTCTAGTCACTCGTAGGCTCAGGCACTGGTATACTTTTATTTACAAAGCCATTTTGGGTTTACTACCTTTTTATTCGGGCATTTTTATTGTTCAGAAATGTGGTGGGTACTCTCTTCGTTCGCTGGACTTTATCCTGCTAACTGTTCCAAATGTCCCAACTGAATTTGGTAAAAGGGCTTTTATGTACTCTGCGCCATCGTCTTGGAACACCTTACAACATACTTTTAAACTGGAAAGACTTGTCCCGATTAGTATCTTTAAATCACTGATGAATGATCTTGAGACTGATAACCTGACCTGTCAATGTTTTTAATTTGCTCTTTTTGATTTTGTTATACTGAATTTTATATTTTTTTACTAGATTACTTGTAGTTTTTCATGTTGTTCGTCTGTAATTTTTGTAATGACTTGGTGCTGCCTACCTTGGCCAGGACGCTCTTGAAAAAGAGATTTTAAATCTCAATGAGCCCTTCCTGGTTAAATAACAGTTAAAATAAATAATATATAATAATAATAATATAATAATATTTTATTCTTATTATTATTATATTATATTAAAATAAATACAATTAAAATAACACACCACATCAACCCAATACCCCTTATACCAGAACCATGGTCCTCCAATATCTGATTAGACAGAGGACCACAGGTCAGAAATATATTATCTATCATTCGTGTCTTTATAGAACAAATACCAAATGCTGGGACATAGCGATAGCTCTGAAGGATCCGCTCCTTTTTTTCAATTTTCGCCTAAAATGACAAACCCAAATCTAACTGCCTGTAGCTCAGGACCTGAAGGAAGGATATGCATATTCTTGATACCATTTGAAAGGAAACACTGTGTGGAAATGTGAAATGAATGTAGGAGAATATAAAACATTAGATCTGGTAAAAGATGATTATAAGTGTTATAAATGTACTTACAATGCATTATGGAGAGAGAATTTAAAGTGAGTGCTAACCATATTTTATATGGAAGCTTTCACTAATGTTCTAGCCCGACCATTTTGTAGCAGTCAGTTGCAGCGTGTGCAACCTTGGCTGTCATGCTAGCACACCTGAGAGATCTGCCAGACTGGTTGATGTGCTGCTACCTATTCCTTGTATGCATGAGCCACTTAAATATTTCCTGCTCAGGTCAATCACACCAAAAGGCTGACTGATCATTTGTGACATACAGTTTCCCACACAAGGCCGTGCGATGCTGAAAAAACATTATACCTCTGTTACTGCTGCCTCCCTCATCACAACGAGCCTGTAAAGGTTCTCTGTTACTGCTGCCTCCCTCATCACAACGAGCCTGTAAAGGTTCTCTGTTACTGCTGCCTCCCTCATCACAACGAGCCTGTAAAGGTTCTCTGTTACTGCTGCCTCCTCATCACAACGAGCCTGTAAAGGTTCTCTGTTACTGCTGCCTCCTCATCACAACGAGCCTGTAAAGGTTCTCTGTTACTGCTGCCTCCTCATCACAATGAGCCTGTAAAGGTTCTCTGTTACTGCTGCCTCCCTCATCACAACGAGCCTGTAAAGGTTCTCTGTTACTGCTGCCTCCCTCATCACAACGAGCCTGTAAAGGTTCTCTGTTACTGCTGCCTCCCTCATCACAACGAGCCTGTAAAGGTTCTCTGTTACTGCTGCCTCCCTCATCACAACGAGCCTGTAAAGGTTCTCTGTTACTGCTGCCTCCCTCATCACAACGAGGAAGGTTCTCTGTTTCTGTATGCGTGTGTATATCTCCACTAGCTGTAGCATCAAAGAGATCTACATGTAGATTAAAGTGGAGGCATAAGCTACTGAGTTGAAAAGATTTTCTAAAATATTTGAAAACTTTTTAGCCAGGAGTTCTGAAAGTAGCACTCAAGAGCCAAAACGGGTACCCGAAAAGTGTCGTAGTACGTCATATATGTACAGATATGTCCACTGCGTCATTGCTCTCTCTCTCTCTCTCTCTCTCTCTCTGACGTAACAATGTACATATTACCAAAGCTTATTTTGGATATTTACAATATAAAAAATAAATCAAAATTAGAATCAAAATTGTCAACGGGACAACAGTAAGAACAATAACCAAGGGTCAAAATGACCATACGTTGAACAATAACAATAAGCATACAGTAGAGGACATGTGTAGGTTGATTGGTCTGTCAGACACTGTCCCTCAACTTATGGCAGGCAGCAATGTAGTGCGCTGCCAACCCACAGCTCTCTGTGTCCTCCCCCAACAGGACGGGTAGCCGATCCTCATCAGAGAGGTCTTCAATGTAGTGCGCTGCCAACCCACAGCTCTCTGCGTCCTCCCCCAACAGGACGGGTAGCCGATCCTCATCAGAGAGGTCTTCAATGTAGTGCGCTGCCAACCCACAGCTCTCTGTGTCCTCCCCAACAGGACGGGTAGCCTATCCTCATCAGAGAGGTCTTCAATGTAGTGCGCTGGCAACCCACAGCTCTCTGTGTCCTCCCCCAACAGGACAGCCTATCCTCATCAGAGAGTTCTTCAATGTAGTGCGCTGCCAACCCACAGCTCTCTGCGTCCTCCCCAACAGGACGGGTAGCCTATCCTCATCAGAGAGGTCTTCAATGTAGTGCGCTGCCAACCCACAGCTCTCTGCGTCCTCCCCCAACAGGACGGGTAGCCGATCCTCATCAGAGAGGTCTTCAATGTAGTGCGCTGCCAACCCACAGCTCTCTGCGTCCTCCCCCAACAGGACGGGTAGCCGATCCTCATCAGAGAGGTCTTCAATGTAGTGCGCTGCCAACCCACAGCTCTCTGCGTCCTCCCCCAACAGGACGGGTAGCCGATCCTCATCAGAGAGGTCTTCAATGTAGTGCGCTGCCAACCCACAGCTCTCTGCGTCCTCCCCCAACAGGACGGGTAGCCGATCCTCATCAGAGAGGTCTTCAATGTAGTGCGCTGCCAACCCACAGCTCTCTGCGTCCTCCCCCAACAGGACGGGTAGCCGATCCTCATCAGAGAGGTCTTCAATGTAGTGCGCTGCCAACCCACAGCTCTCTGCGTCCTCCCCCAACAGGACGGGTAGCCAATCCTCATCAGAGAGGTCTTTGATGTAGTGGTCTGCCAACCCACAGCTCTCTGCGTCCTCCCCCAACAGGACGGGTAACCGATCCTCATCAGAGAGGTCTTTGATGTAGTGGTCTGCCAACCCACAGCTCTCTGCGTCCTCCCCCAACCCGATCCTCATCAGGAGGTCTTTGATGTAGTGGTCTGCCAACCCACAGCTTTCTGTGTCCTCCCCCAACAGGACGGGTATCCTCATCAGAGAGGTCTTTGATGTAGTGGTCTGCCAACCCACAGCTCTCTGCGTCCTCCCCAACAGGACGGGTAGCCAATCCTCATCAGAGAGGTCTTTGATGTAGTGGTCTTCCAACCCACAGCTCTCTGTGTCCTCCCCCAACAGGACAGGTAGCCTTCCCTCATCAGAGAGGTCTTTGATGTAGTGGTCTGCCAACCCACAGCTCTCTCCGTCCTCCCCAACAGGACGGGTAGCCGATCCTCATCAGAGAGGTCTTTGATGTAGTGGTTGCCAACCCACAGCTCTCTGTGTCCTCCCCCAACAGGATGGGTAGCTGATCCTCATCAGAGAGGTCTTTGATGTAGTGGTCTGCCAACCCACAGCTCTCTGTGTCCTCCCCAACAGGACAGGTAGCAGATCCTCATCAGAGAGGTCTTTGATGTAGTGGTCTGCCAACCCACAGCTCTCTGTGTCCTCCCCCAACAGGACGGGTAGCCGATCCTCATCAGAGAGGTCTTTGATTTAGTGGTCTGCCAACCCACAGCTCTCTGTGTCCTCCCCAACAGGACGGGTAGCCGATCCTCATCAGAGAGGTCTTTGATGTAGTGGTCTGCCAACCCACAGCTCTCTGTGTCCTCCCCCAACAGGACGGGTAGCCGATCCTCATCAGAGAGGTCTTTGATGTAGTGGTCTGCCAACCCACAGCTCTCTGTGTCCTCCCCCAACAGGACGGGTAGCCGATCCTCATCAGAGAGGTCTTTGATGTAGTGGTCTGCCAACCCACAGCTTTCTGTGTCCTCCCCCAACAGGACGGGTAGCCTTCCCTCATCAGAGAGGTCTTTGATGTAGTGGTCTGCCAACCCACAGCTCTCTCCGTCCTCCCCCAACAGGACGGGTAGCCGATCCTCATCAGAGACGTCTTTGAGACCTTGACTAAGGGTTTCAAATTTGGGGAAATGACACTCTCTTTTTGTTTTATATTTTTGACATTTTGTCAGGGATCCAGGTTTTCCTGTGTCTACCCTTCTCAATGGCAAGGCTGTGCTCACTGAGCCTGTACTTTGTCAAGGTTTTTCTAAGGTTTTGATCAGTAACCATGGTCCATTATTTAGCCACGGTGTACTGTCGATTTAGGGCCAGATAGCACTGCATTTTGCTTTGTGCTTGTGCTTGTGTTTGTGTTTCCCAATAAGCAATATAGTTTTGTTTTGACTGTGTTGAAATTTGGTTTATCCTGATTGATTGGATGTTGTGGTCCAGAGGCTTCAGTGCGTTAGTAGAACAGGTTTGTGAACTCAGCCCCAGGACCAGCTGGATTAGGGGACTATTTTCTTTGCTCAGCTCTTGGCATTGCAGGGCTTGGTAATGATATGAGAAGGGGTCACTGTATTTTAGATGTTTCTAAAACTTAATTGCTCTTTTTTTTCGTTTTTATTGTTCGTGGATATTGGCCTAATTCTGCCATGCATGCATTGATTGTAGTTTTCCTCTGGACATGTAGGAGAATCTTACAGAACTCTGCATGCAAGGTTTCAATGTGGTGTTTGTCCCATTTGATGAAATCTTGTTTCCACACCTCGCTGCTATAAAGTGCAATTGGTTCAATGACATATTCAATTAGTTTTAGCCAAATTATAATAGGTATTTCAACTTGAATTAGCTTTTTAATGGTGTAGAATGCCCTGCGTGCTTTCTCTCTCAGCTCATTCACTGCCTCATTAAGGTGTCCAGTTGAGCTTATTTTTAAACCTAAGTAATTTTAGTGTGTACAGTACTCTATATATTTTGTACCAATTGAGAACTTTGGTCTAATTCCCTGAGATCTGGATCTTCTCTGGAAAATCATTATTTTGGTATTTTTGGGATTTACTGCCAGGGCCCAGGTCTGGCAGTACTGCTCTAGCAGGTCCAGGCTCTGCTGTAGGCCATGTGCTGTGGGTGACAGCAGGCATAGGTCATCTGCGAAGAGTAGGCATTTAACTTCTGAATTGTGGAGACCAACACCAGGGGCAGAGGATTTTTCTAGAATAGTGGCCAATTCGTTAATGTAAATATTGAAAAGTGCAGGGCTCAGATTGGAACCCTGGCGAAGGCCCCGGCCCTGGTTAAAGAATTCTGTTATTTTCTTACCAATTTTAACGCTGCACGTATTGCCAGTATACATTGATTTAATTATGTCATGTTTTACCCCCTACACCACTTTCAATAACTTTGTAGAAGAGTCCTGTATGCCACATGGAATCAAATGCTTTTTGGAAGTCGATAAAGCAAGCGTATATTTTGGTGTTATTTTGGTGGACATGTTAATCTATATTTACATTTTTGCAAATGTATAAAAAATTTAAATATCAAATTTACATAAGTATTCAGACCCATTCCTCAGTACTTTATTGAAGCACCTTTGGAAGCGATTACAGCCTTGAGTCTTCTTGGGTATGACGCTACAAGCTTGTATTTGGAGAAGTTATCCCATTATTGTCTGAAGATCCTCTCAAGTTCTGTCAGGTTGGATGGGGAATCCAAATCATGTCCAATCAGCATTCCACCAATCAGGCCTTTATGGTAGAGTGGCCAGATGGATGCCACTCCTCAGTAAAAGGCACATGACAGCCCACTTGGAGTTTGCCAAAAGGCACCTAAAGACACTCAGACCATGATAATGAATATTCTGTTCTGATATAACTATTTGGCCTAAGGGGTCTGAGTGCTTTCCGAAAGGCACTGTACTGGATCGGTGTCCCGCTAGCAGGACAACTTCCGGTGAAACTGGAGGCCGCGCAATTCAAATAAATAATCATAAATATTATGGATTTTAAACATTTATGTACATATAAGTGTCTTATATCAGATGAAAGCTTAAATTATTGTTAATCTAACTGAACTGTCTGATTTACAGTAGCTGTTACAGCAAAAACATGCCATGCAATTGTTGGAGGACAGCGCCCCACATCAAAATATTTTTCCACCGGCAAAGGTTTCATACATTCACATATAACAATTAAATATTCACTTACTTTTTGAAAATCTTCCTCTGATTTGTCATCCAAAGGGTCCCAGCTATAACATATCGTGTCATTTGGTAGATGAAATCTTTATATCCCAAAAGGTCTGTTTAGTTGGCGCCATCAATTTGAGTAATCCACTCGTTCAATTCGCAGAGAAAGGAATACGAAAATCTACCCCTAAACTTTGTTTCTACAAGTCAAAATATGTTTCTATTTACTCCTCAGATACCGTAAAATGTAATCAAACTATAATACTTACTATGTTCAATAGGAAACCGATTTTAGCAGGTGCGTAATGTCTTCATGGCGCTCGCAAACACGAATTTCCAAGACCGTGTCCTTCTACTAAAACCTATATTTATTTGAAGTTACAAGCGTGAAACCTTGAACATAGACTGCTGACAGCTCGTGGAAGCCATAGGAATTATATTCAGGGAGCTCATTTTTAATATGACCTTTCTCTTGCAATTTTAAGAGGATGGTCTCTCAAAATAAAACAAATCTGGTTGTTTTTTCTTTGGATTTTCTCCTACCATTTCTATTGTGTTATAGTCTCCTACATTATTTTAACATTTCTACAAACTTCAACGTGTTTTCTTTCCAATGGTACCAATTATATCTATATCCTGGCTTCAGGGCCTGAGTAACAGGCAGTTTACTTTGGGCATGTCATTCAGACAGGGAGTGGAGAAAAAAAAGGGGCCGAGCCCTAAGAAGATTTATATACATACTCCTAGCAAGCTCATTAATGCAGCAGCAAAAAATCGGAAACAGTAATTCTCTATAGATGCCCCTTCGTGCGATCGAAAACCTATTGCCTGGAACTCGAATTGCAAGGTGCCTGGCCCACATGGGCCAAGTGTGCAGTTCTCAAAATGGTGCCACAAAGCATCCAGAAAACAGTCTCTTCAAACTAGGAATTTCATGTGTAATTGAGGAAAAACTGTGATTTTGCTCATAGACTATGCATGCATTAACTATACATTGACACATCCTGCCCAAAGCGGGAGGTTTAAAAAATACTTACATAGTTCTCAAAGTTCCAGAACGTCTTATTAACTTTCACAACCAGGACTGAAATCACACTGGCAAGTTTAAAGAAACCAGGGAAGGGGTCGATGCTTTGTGTTGCGTTCTGATGGCTGTCTCTCTTCCATTATGCGGAAGAAGGCATTTTGTTGACTTGTTTTTCTAGTAGCGTGCAGAAAGCTGGTAGACAATCATAAAGAGCCCACCTGCTCTGCCACTGTGTGTGTCAGAGGAGGTTGGTGGGAGGAGCAATAGAAGGACGGGCTCATTGTAATGGATTGAAACAACATGTTAGACTCTGTTCCATTGATTCCATTCCAGCCATTACAATGAGCCCATCCTTCTATAGATCCTCCCACCAGCCTCTTTTGGTGTGTGTGTGTGTGTGTGTGTGTGTGTGTGTGTGTGTGTGTGTGTGTGTGTGTGTGTGTGTGTGTGTGTGTGTGTGTGTGTGTGTGTGTGTGTGTGTGTGTGTGTGTGTGTGTGTGTGTGTGTGTGTGTGTGTGTGTGTGTTCCACCTGCCTCTAGCAGCACCAGAAAGAAACAGCTCTAATCTGCACATCGTTGAGCACCACACCATCAGACACATGCCGGAGGTCAAGGCGGAGATGCAGCGGCATATGGTGCTGAAGTGACTCCAAAGAACGTGCTGCGGAAGCGCTACGATCCGTGGCATCAGGCAGCGTGCTGTTCTTTCCCAGCCTGCTGTAGCATCTAATGACTTTTCATGGTCCCCGCTTTTTCAAGTCATAATGACAAATCAATAAAGCAGCTGTATAATGTCATTGAATTGTTAATAAAGTGTTGGGAAATGTTCTCCCACTTTCCATTCAGATAAACAATGAAACTCTGCAAATACAGCATCTCCGTTGTTCATTATATACAGTGTCCATATTAGGATATCCCCAACTCCTGCAGAGACTGAGGATGTCCTAATATGGACAACGTACATACTATCATCAAGATGGATAATAGATGAATGAGGATTCATGGGTAGGCTATTTGCACAAAACACTCAACGTAGACTACAGATGCACAACAGTTGAATGGATCCGACAAAGGCATTGCTCCTGCCTAAATGTTGCGCCACTGTTGTGTTGGGATTGCTATCCAAGTTGTGGTTCTATTATGATTGGTACGGAGCAAAAACAATGCTGAGCTCCCAAATGCATGGTATTCTGGGTAAAACACTTGTACTCATGAGGTTCAATGATGCTATTTTTTTAATGATGATCAGTCCAGTGTCTTTTTTCTTCACAGAGCGATCAATATTCCTCGTAATCCAACACGGCAGTGACTATCTGCGAACCACTTTATCGCATTAATTGTGAAAATGTTTGAAAGATATGACATTTATGTACACATGTCCATATTCACACCTGAGTTCACAGGTCTATCCACTGAGCTCTTTATGGAGATGCCAATGCTACCTGGGTTTTTCTGCTGTTCATTTCTGGTTGTCTGCTGTGTGAAGGAAAGGAAAGAGGAGAGAGGGATTCATGTACTTCAAGTCAACAAACTACAGGAACACAAACTGAACACATCATTTTCTACAAATTGATACCAACCTAATCAAAGGACAAACTCACAGCCTGACTTGAATATTCAACCCAATCAAAGGACAAATGCACAGCCTGACTTGAATATTCAACCTACTCAAAGGACAAACTCACAGCCTGACTTGAATATTCAAGTGTGATCAAGAGGCAGCTTCCAATTACTCTGCTGTGAACTACAGAGCAGTTTATCACCTGTTTTCTCATCATATTCACCTACCTCTCCCTGCCAGCCCTCCTGAGCCATGTGCTCTCCGTCAATCCCCCTCAGGCTCGGCCTCATCCTCCACCCTCACACCTCTCTCCCTGTCAGTCTCCCTTAGCCTCAGCCTCCACCCTCACTTCACACCTCTCCCTGTCAGCCCCCCTTAGCCCACTCTCAACCTCTGCCTCAGCCTCCACCCTCACTGTCAGCCCCCCTCAGCCTCAGTCTCCACCTTCACACTTCTCTTCTTGTCAGCCCCCTCAGCCTCGGCCTTAGCTTCCACCCTCATTCCTTTCCCTGTCAACCCCCCTCAGCCTCAACCTCAGCCTCACACCTCTCTCCTCCTGTCATCCCCCCTCAGGCTCAGCCTTCAGCCTCAAACCTCTGGACATGCATCGTCACAGATGACCGAGCCTCCAGCCTCACACCTCTGGCCGTGCAGCTGACCCAGCCACTATCTGATCTGCTGGGTTTGATGGAGCCTGGTGAGGCATCGCAGCACATCTCACCCCACCACTCTGACTGCAGAGAGGAGAGGAGGAGAGAAGGAGGAGAGGGGGAGAGGTGAGAAGGAAATGAGAAGCGGAGAGGAGGAGAGGAGATGGGGAAAGGGGGAAAGGAAAGGAGAGGGGGAGAGAAGAGGAGAAGGGGAAGGGGAGAGAGGAGAGGAGAGGAGAGGAGAGGAGAGGAGAGGAGAGGGAGGGGAGGGGAGGGAGGAGAGGAGAGGAGAGGAGAGGAGAGGAGAGGAGAGGAGAGGAGAGGAGAGGAGAGGAGAGGAGAGGAGAGGAGAGGAGAGGAGAGGAGAAGTGAGAGGAGGAGCAGAGTGAATTGTGCAGATGGTTGATTAGAAAACTCGTATGCCATTCTAAATCCCTGAGCAGTCCTTAGGGAGGAAGAGGTCTTATCTGTGATCAAGTTTCTCTTCTTCCTCATCTCCCCCATCCTCTGTCCTTCTTGAACTACATGGAAGATGTTCAAAGATATTTCAATCACTTGTTTCTTTTCTGTTTTTAAAGGGCTGTTCAAGGATAGGATGAGTAATTAAATCCTTTTTTCTGCATACAGATCCATAGCAATACCCATCTTAATTATTTAACAACTCCTTTCGACAGCTACTTTGCTGGGTGTTGCTTTTTGAATGTCAATAAAGAGACTTGATATGGTACCTTCATTAATAAAGGTGTCTAAAGTTAATTTGGTTATGTTTGAAATGTCTCTCAAGATTCAAGAACTGTGGGTTTTACATATGAAAAATATAGTAACAAGTCAAAATCATTGTATTATAATCTTTCACCGAAAATAAAGGTTTTGGTTTAGCTTTCATACTGTATTATGGTGTTCATATTAGGACAGTCCTTTAGTGGACACCTAGTTATATTCAGATTCTCATGGGAACTTCATTTGATCAGATAAAGTATTTCTCATTGCTGCCATGACTGAAGCTTGGTTTGTGCTTCTCAGTGGGTTTGGTAGCCTTTCTCTAGCTGCAGAATCCCAATCATAAAGGGTATTAGGAACATTGACTGTAACTTGCCATTGGTATTAGTGCTACAATGTGTAAAAGTTTCAGTTTGACAAACTTCTGTCTTAATACTCTCTGGTAGCCTCAGAGTTACTGGAGGTAATAAGCAACTCCAGTGTCATTTACATAACTCCCATTACTGTCGTGACAATTAAGTGTCATTCAAGTGACTTACACATAGGGGCGATTTCCGGAACACAGATTAAGCCTAGTCCTGGACAAAATAGCACTTTAAATGGAGAATCTGTATTGAGTTTGCTTTTTAGTCTATAACTATGCTTTTTAGTCTCAGAAACCGGCCCATAGAGTGCATATTTTGGTCTTTTGTAAAGGTTAATGTGACAGAAGCTGTGACAATGTTTCAGAAATGAGCTGTAACTGATTAGGATTAGTAACAATGTCAAAGAGAGGGTATAATGACAAAACATTTAGAAACATGACAGATACACTGCATTAGAAAAGTATTCAGACCCCTTGACTTTTTCAACATTTTCTTTTCTTATATCTTATATAATATTTCATACATTTTAGTATAAGGCTGTAACGTAACAAAATGGAATCTAATGGACTAAATTAATCCTGATAAAAGTGTCCTCCATTCCTTGAGTTTGAGTTCTCACTTATGACACCAATGCAACAGGATAACTTTCATATAATGCATTTCAGGGTTGGGTAGGTTATTTCCTGAATGTAATTTGATAAAGTTACTATTTACCTGTCCAAAATTGTAATCAGTAACATAACTTTTGGATTACCCAAACTCAGTAACGTAATCCCGTTACATTTAGATTACTTTCCCCTTAAGAGGCGTTAGAAGAAGACATGTTAGAAAATGTATGTTACCAATTGAACGACATATATTGCAGGATAAATCAATGTTAAAGTTTACATAGCTGGCCATATATGGATGTTACATTTTACTTTATGATTTTCTTCTAACCCATCGCTTTCTACTGCATATAATAATATGATTAAATTATATTTTTACATTAAAAACCAAAGTCTATCAGAATTCCAGTCATTCCGATAAATGTTATGCCCCTTGATCTTCAATAATAGGACTTGTGTAACGGATTTCCTCCTCTTTGTCTGAGGAGGAGTAAGGATCGGACCAAAGCTCATGATGATCATGATGATTTTTAATTCAAACTCAGAACACTCAACAGAAAATAACAACGTGAATTTACAAAACCGAAACAGTACCGTGTGGCCAAAACACTCACACGGAAACAAACACCCACAATCCAGAAGTGAAACCCAGGCTACCTAAGTATGATTCTCAATCAGGGACAACAATTGACAGCTGCCTCTGATTGAGAACCATACTAGGCCGAACTCAAAAACCAACATAGAGAAAAACAAACATAGTCTGCCCACCCCAACTCACAACCTGTACATACTGAAAAACAAAGCCAAAAACAAAGGAACTAAGGTCAGAACGTGACAGTACCCCCCAAAGGTGCGGACCCTGCCCGCAAAACCTGAACCTATAGGGGAGGGTCTGGGTGGGCGTCTGTCCACGGTGGCGGCTCTGGCGCGGGACGTGGACCCCACTTCACCATAGTTTTTGTCCGCCTCTTAGCCTGCCTCCATGGCCTCTTTACTCCGCACCGGAGTGAAGGGCGATTCTGGCATCGCCTGGCTGACTGACGGCTCGGCGGCTCCTTTTTATTTTTTTATTTTTTATTTCACCTATATTTAACCAGGTAGGCCAGTTGAGAACAAGTTCTCATTTGCAACTGCGACCTGGCCAAGATAAAGCATAGCAGTGTGAACAGACAACACAGAGTTGTCTCTGTGGCTGACTGACGGCTCTGGCGGCTCCTAGCTGACTGATGGCTCTGGCGGCTCCTGGCTGGCTGGCAGCTCTGCCATGGCGGTTCCTGGCTGACTGGCGGCTCAGGACAGACGGGAGACTCTGGCGGCTCAGGACAGACGGGAGACTCTGGCGGCTCAGGACAAACGGGAGACTCTGGCGGCTCAGGACAGACTGGCGGCTCTGGCAGCTCAGGACAGATGGGAGACTCTTGCGGTTCAGGACAGAGGAGCTGGAATGTACCGTACCGGGCTATGCACACGCACCGGGGACACCGTGCGCTCCACCGCATAACACAGTGCCTGCCCGGTCCCTCTCGCTCTCCGGTCAGCACGGGAAGTTGGCGCAGGTCTCCTACCTGACTTCGCCACACTCCTCGTGTGCCACCCCCCAATACATTTTTGGGGATTTCTCTCGGGCTCCCTTGCCTGCCGTGTTCCCTCGAAGGGCTGGCTCCCATTACCTGCTGCCTCCGCTCTCCTGGCTGCCTCCACCTGTTCCCATGGGAGGCGATCCCTTCCAGCCAGGATCTCCTCCCATGTGTAGCAACCCTTGCCGTCCAAAATATCCTCCTATGTCCAGGAGTCCTGAGATTGCTGCTGCCCGTTACCATGTTGCTTGGTCCTTTTGTGGTGGGTGTTTCTGTAACGGATGTCGCCTGGAGATAGAGAGGAGGACCAAACACTCACACGGAAAACAAACACTCACAATCAAGTGAAACCCAGGCTACCTAAGTATGATTCTCAGTCAGGGACAACAATTGACAGCTGCCTCTGATTGAGAACCATACTAGGCCAAACTCAAAAACCAACATAGAAAAACAAACATAGACTGCCTACCCCAACTCACGCCCTGACCATACTAAAACAAAGACAAAAACAAAGGAACTAAGGTGAGAACGTGACAACTTGGCAATTTGGAAGTACAGATTAGACTAATTGTTTTACCCGAGCATGACCCCAAAACTAAGGACTTATTAGGCAGCCCAACTCTGTTGTTTATGATTTTGTTGTCATGGAGGACATGATTCAAGTTGAAAAATAAATACTGCGCTCATGGAATGGCATGCCTTGAACACTACTAAAAAGAGCTATTTACATGTGAAAAATGAATGCCATATGCTGCATTTGCTATAGGCCTATTGTTTACCTTTTTTTTCGTGACACTTTGATATCTTGATAATATACAGCTGTTTAAAGGGAAAATCCACAGATGAAACAATTACAAAACATCCACCCTGCCTATGTTTGGTAAAAAGCTGAGGGATGGGCCTGGAGAAATGTAACCACTCTCAGATTAATAGACAGAGCTGTGGATGCAATGATTTACCACTCATGATATCAAAAGGATTGTTTTAACAATGTTTTTAGGCTATTATTCAGTGTTTGTTTACGTTTACAATGTTTCCAAACATTGGAGTAAAACAAGCCTCTATTTTGGGTACTCATGGAGTATGACAGTTGAACTAAGCTCATGTGGCATGTATTAGTTACAGTGGGGCAAAAAAAGTATTTAGTCAGCCACCAATTGTGCAAGTTCTCCCACTTAAAAAGATGAGAGACGGCTGTAGTTTTCATCATAGGTACATTTCAACTATGACAGACAAAATGAGAAGAAACAAATCCAGAAAATCACATTGTAGGATTTTTTATGAATTTATTTGCAAATTATGGTGGAAAATAAGTATTTGGTCACCTACAAACAAGCAAGATTTCTGGCTGTCACTCAACTCGTTACCTGTATTAATGGCACCTGTTTGAACTTGTTATCAGTATAAAAGACACCTGTCCACAACCTCAAACTCCAAACTCCACTATGGCCAAGACCAAAGAGCTGTCAAAGGACACCAGAAACAAAATTGTAGACCTGCACCAGGCTAGGAAGACTGAATCTGCAATAGGTAAGCAGCTTGGTTTGAAGAAATCAACTGTGGGAGCAATTATTAGGAAATGGAAGACATACAAGACCACT